>NC_132900.1:32123902-32156402 GCF_030463535.1 Salminus brasiliensis
TAGAGGGAGAGAGAGGGCGAGAGAGAGAGGTGTAGTGGTTGAGCTGTTGGTTTTCAGACACATGTGGAAACAATCAGACTCCAAGTGCTTCCTGATAGCATCATCAGAACCTACAGCCAGAGCCCTGCGACATGGAGCCAGTGTGTGTGTGTGAGAGAGTGTGTGTGTGTGTGTTGTAGTGTGTGTGTGTGTATGTTGTAGTGTGTGTAAGAAACAAAGAAAAGGAGCATGCTCTGTGCTGCAGCAGAAGGAAAACACTCTTAATCATGCGTTCAGAAAGTTCACTGAGGTCTGCACACACACACACACACACACACACACACACACACACAGTGCTATTTCCAGCCTGTTATTCTGCTGGATCCGTCCTCTCTGAGCTCGGCCTGTTTGGCTGCTGGTGTGTTTTTCAGCTTGTGCTGTGGAGCGGAGACGGGGAGGGGAGGGGGAGGGTAGAGGAGGGTCACAAAGTAATCTTACTGTGTGTGTGTATATATATATTGTATTATACTTATTCTGTTTCTGTATTTTGTTCCAACTGCCTGGCAAGACTTTATAACAATTAATTCATAATTAATAATAGCCACTGCATCATTCATAGTAGTTACTGAATAATGAAGATTATATACTGAATAATGTTTAGTAGAGAAGCTCAGAGTAGAAAAGGAGAAGAGAACAGAACAGCAGAGGAGCTGTTTTGACAGCCTGGAGGTTCAGGGTGTGGATGGGTATTCCAGCTGTGAGTGTGTGATTGTGTGTGTGCCCCAGCTGTGAGGACGTGGTGTCAGAGAATGCGGAGAATGCAGCTTTAGAGGGCAGTGGCAAAGGAAAAGGTTAGCTGTGGGTTTAAGGGCAGAGAACACACACACACACACACACACACACACACACATACATTTGTTCATCATACATATACCGTGGCAATACATATTAATTGATAATGTCTCATCTGTATTATGTATAAATACTTGTATGTACTAAAGTGATGGTGGAGTAAGTCATGCACATTTTGCTACCAGTTATTAATGTAAAAGCCAGCGATTAGCATCATTCACATCACATCATGCTAATGGATGACCACTAGCTCCTATTCATTTTAGCAACATTAGCATGTATTGTTGATTTGAGCCTGTTCCTTTATTAATGTGTGATATATAAATAAGTAGTCCACTGATGAATATTATCGATGTCTGCTATGTGTTATACATACAAAACTATATAATAATTAGTTATGTACGCATAATATAAATAGATATGATGGCCTTGTAAATCAACCACAGGTTGAACGTCTGAAACGTCCAATCTTAGATTAGGGTGAGGCAGTCCCTAAACAGGAAGCCCCCCAATACAAAAATGTGCCACATTGATTCACCCTATAATAAGCTACTATATATGTCCAAATGTTTGTGGACACCCCTTCTAATAAATGCATTTAGCTACTGTACCTGATATTACTGACCGTGCAGAATCTGTTCAAGGGAAGCCATCTCTAATACTCTGTGTTATTGCTGTGCAGGTGTGTGATTGGGTAATGGTTCTAATTTGTTGACTTTGTGTGTTTAGTTCCAGACGGCCCACCGGTGAATGTGACTGCAGTGCTGAACGGGACAGAGGTGCTGATCAGCTGGACTGAACCTCCTGGCAAGATCAATGGAGAGCTGCAGGGCTATATGATAGAATACAGTACACCTAATATGGAACAGGTACAGTACATTCACACACACGCAAAGATGAGTAATAGGCCTCTGCGGTTTGTGTCTGAATTTCATTTCCTGATCTCACTCACGTCAGTTTATTCATCATTGCTCACCTCGATGACTGAGAATTCTGGTAAATTCTGGAAGAAATGGGTAGGGAATGTTAATGAAGTTCTAAGACATTCAGCTACCTGTTTGCTCACCTGGAGCTCTGAACTTCTGATCATTTCTGACGTTCATAGTCAAGTCAAACTATGCCCTAACCCACACCAGCAGCTCTGTGCATCATTAATGAAGACCTGGATAAGGTTTGAGTGGGTGAGAAAAGTGTTAGCAGCATTCAACTTGTATCTGAAATGATGTAATTCTGTATCAAACAATGATGGAACAAACAGATACGCCTGCAGTCTGACCAGACTAATCAGATTACAGTGTGGACAGGATTTGCCCTTCAGTTAAATCTCTTACTCACGCTGCTGTTTTCTGACTTTCCTCTCGCAGGTTGTTCTGGATGTGGGATTAGACAATGAGCTGCCCATCAATTTGTCCACCCCCCTATCAAACATCTCCTTCAGGATGTGTGCTTACACAGGAGCTGGACATGGACCATGGACTCCCGTCCAAACTCTCTCTCTAGTCCCTTCAGGTACAGGGTGACATTTTTTATTTTTTGTGTATTTTAGCTCCGCCCCCAGGGCAGTCGGGCTGCATACATGAAGCATCATGCTGTCTTTGTTGTTGGATGCACTTCTGAGATATGGAGTTTAATTAAATTCTATAATATTTTATGACAATACTTAACTTATACAGCCTGTGTCCCACTGATGAGCCTGCTTATGATGAGATGGCAGGGGACTGGGAGGGGCGGAGGGGGTCGTGTGCTGTAGAGGGACTGTGGAGGAATTTTAGGCTGGAGTTGTGTGGCTTCTGCCTTGGTAGGAGTCCAGTCCCCCTCTGATATGTGGAGCCAGGAATGATAGATGACAGGGTAAAGGGAGGTGACAGCGCAGTGGAGGGATGCACAGACTTGTCGTAGACTCATCAACAAAATAGAGATTGTATTTTTAGGATGTTAAATTAGGGAGGAGGGGTTTCAGGTAGGTTCCTTTCTGACAAAATTCAGTTATTTCATCTCAGCTCCTCCAGGGGGATGCAGTGTGACATTGATATCGTAGCTGTCATTTAAAAACCTTCCAAAATGGCAAATTTACATGCAAAGAAAAAAAAGAGCTTTCAACGAAAGTCAGTATAAAAAGTTTATTTTGGAGCATTTCTATTGGTCCATTCATCATGAAATTCTGAATCAGTATAAAGAACAACTGCCGGATTCACATTTACATGAGCAAAATAATAATAATAATAATAACAAAAATAATAATAATAATATCAACAACAGAAATAATAATCTTTTTTGTCCTTCTTCTTTTCAGAAACAGCACGGTCACTACATGTTGGTGAGTTACACACTCTCTCACACAATCACACACACACACACACACACACACACACTAAAACAGACTGATGGAGATGGTCTCGTGTTTTCTCAGTCCGTGGCATTTCCTTCTCTTTTTTATTTTCTTCTCCTTTCTTGCTGGTTTTCAGCTCAGGCGATGCTTCCCCCTCCGCATCTCTGAAAAGAGGAAGAGAGAGAAAAGAAAGAGACGAAGGGAACAAAGAGGAAAAGTGAAGGGGAGGGGGTGAAGGGTGGAGGTCAAGTCATAAATATTTATTACCTGAAACATCTCTGTTAGCTGAGTCCACCCCCCAGGACCAAACAGACAGCTCAGATACAATGAGAGAGCGAGAGAGCAAGAGAGAGAGAGAGAGAGAGAGAGAGATTGTGAAAGAGTTGAGGACAGTGCTGGGCTGCTGGCAGAAGACAGGGAGGGATTTGGAGAGAATTCCAGACTTTGTGGAGGAACGAGCAAGACAGACAGGAAAAGAGGGAGAGAGAGTGAGTTAAACACATTAAGTAGAGGGGACACGCCCTGTGTTCAACAAGGACCTGTGCACTGAGGTCATTTATGAGCTAATTACCGACCACAAGACAAGTAACACATGTAAACACTCTCGCTTTAAGCCAAACTCCTACGCCTCTAAAACTACGAATCAAATCAGCTCTAGTTTGATTGTGGTTGAATTTTGATTCTTTCCCAAATGATTCAGTTCAGCCTGAAAGCTCAGATTTTACCACAGTTCTGTTTGATTTGATTACATTAGAATCCGATTCATCACAAAATCTCAAATTTAATCTCAGTTCTTTTTAGTTTTAATTAACTCTCGGTTATGATTCAGTTACTTTGATTAATGATTCCGACAATCAATCAATTAATTATGAGACCTCAAATTTCACCCAAGTTCTAATCATTTTAATCACTATTCAGTTATGATTCGGATGATGTTCTTTGACAACTAACTTAATCATCACGATTCTTAAGAAAGAATCAGATTTCCGCCTCTGTCTGATTCAGATCAGTTTGGATCAGTTTGTTTGCATTTCGATTGGAAATGATCCAGCTTATCGTCAGATCTCATGCTTCACTGCAGTTTGATTCTACTTTTTTATGATTCAATTCTGATTCTTTAGGAAATGATTCGGCTCATCATGGAATGCCAGGTTTTACTGCACTGTTAGACCCCCACTATTCTGGGTCATTGCCCTAGTTGCCTCTGTGACCAGCAGTAACCTACACTTCCCTTAAACACACAAACACACACTTTCCCTCTTTCAGGCCGACAGCACGCCCTGTCACATGCATTAGCTGTTTTTAGTAGCAATCCAGTCTTCTCCTCCTTAATCTGGCCTCTCTCTCTCTCGCTCTCTCTCTCTCTCTCTCTCTCTCTCTCTCTCTCTCTCTCTCAGCTCATACCTCTCTGCCACAGTTCTCCTGGCACTGGTGGTACGTGGTCATGGCCATAGCTGTAGCCATCGCCCTGGCAGTGCTGATGGTGGTGTACGCGGCCAAACTGCGGAGGAAGGAGACACGCTTCGGGTGGGTAGTGATGAGGCCGACGCCTTATTGCTCTGTTTTATTGCTGCTGGAGACATTTTAAACCAATGTATACACTTCACAGAGTTTAAACATTACTGTTTCTAATATTGCGACTGTTGTTTTCGCTGCTGTTATTATTACTGACAGTATTTCAGAATAACCAGTATATTATAATTGACCATCTATATAAAACTTAACTAGAACTAAACCCCACACATTCGATCAGCCAAGACATGTTTAGTGCCTGAAGTTGGCTTTGTATGTTTGCTTTGGTGCTACGAAGCTAAAATAGCTAATAGTGGCTTATAAGCACTTTATTAGCATGCCTAATTTGAAATGAATGTTTACGGCAGATCTGAGCAGGTATACACACTGTGCTGAGCCTGAACGGCAAGAAAATCTGAATAAGACATTTAAGTGCAATCACAAGCCTTTAATAAGTGCAGGATTAGTGCGGAGTTAAGAACTCTTGAAAGACAAGGGTCTTCAGGTGGAGTTTGAGGACAGCGAGCGAATCCCAGCAGAAATCCGTTCCACCAGCTCAGCTCCAGGACAGAGAACAGTCTATATGCTTGTCTTCTTCATGTCTTAGAGGATGGTGGATCAAGTTGAGCTCTGTTTGCAGTGAGGCCTTTGAGCCAATGATGGAGAGCGGAGAGCTGGTGGTGAGGTATCGAGCTCGTCGCACCTACAGCCGTCGCACCACTGAAGCTACATGTGAGTTTTGACTTGCCCTTAATGCTAAAATGAAAACCTAACTAACAGCCTCTACTCTTTATTTACACTTACCTTACACTTACACTTGATTTTGGAACATTGCTTTGGTGATTTGATTGCATTCAGCTACAAGAACATGTTCAGTTCACCAACGATGGACCTAGCTCCGCCGCTACGTTGCTCCACAGCCCATCTCTGGGGCGGGTTTGATACCCCTGTAGTTGATGGTTGGCATCTGGCATGTGCTCCTTCTCCACAGCGTTTGGTTTTGTTTCTCTGTGGAACATAGCTGTGCCGCTTAATCTAGCTGATGTGTCTGAATACTTTTTGGATCTGTAAATGGTGCTGTTCTAATCTGATCTCAGATCAGCTTTAACCTGCTGATGTAGTGTATTTAGTCTGTTTCAGCCTGTGTAACGTACTCTCCATGAACACAAGAGGGGTGATTAAAATCTCACAGCCTGCCCAAACACAGTCTTACACTACGGCTGGGCATGAAAGATAGGGCCCTGTACACCAGCCCAGACTTAAATGCCCCAAGCCACTCCTACCAATTCCAGGCCTGTCAGTGTCAGCTTGACTCTCTGAACCTTACTCCCAGGGTGTGCTGTTCCTTCTTAATGGGGGTGTTATTGCTGCGTTTCTTTACTACATCCACATGAATCAACACAGCAGCAAATTTTCACATACAAACCATTGAGAAAATTATATAATAATAATAATAATAATAATAAATAGTGAGGTCTGTTTGGAGGAGTAAAGGTGAGGCATTCTACCCTAAGAACACTGTACCGGCTGTTAAACATGGTGGTGGCAGCATCATGATCTTGATGTTGTTCGTTATGCTATTTTAAACACAGATCAGCCATAACATTAAAACTACGCCAGGTGAAGTGCATAACACTGGTCTTGTTACAAGTGCACCTATCAAGGGGTGCTAGAGGTCTTCTGGAGTCTGTTACTTGATTGATCAGAGCTGTGTTTGCAGCATAGGGACAACCTACACTACATTATGTAGGTGGATTTAATGTTACGGCTGGTCGGTGCGATGCAAACTGGCACTGGAGTAGTTCTTAAGGTGAGAAAAACAGCCAGAAACCACCGCTGGTTCTGCAGAGTTTAAGAAGTTCAACTCTTTGCATTTCAGAGGAGTCTGAGGAGGAACAGGAAGTTATTTAATGCTCAGTAATTTACATAATTTGTTTATTAAATGGTATATACCCGAACAGGACAGGCATATTAAAACATTTTCTACACGTATCTGCAACTGAACTGTTTTTATGTGACTGAAATCAAGGATTCCAAACTTTTGAACAGTGGAATAAGAGCCAAAGCAGTGGTGGCTCAGCGGTTAGAGCGCCGGGATATCGATAACAGGGTTGTGGGTTCGATTCCCGGGCTCGGCAAGCTGCCACTGTTGGGCCCTTGAGCAAGGCCCTTTACCCTCTCTGCTCCCCGGGCGCTGGAGTTGGCTGCCCACCGCTCTGGGTGTGTGTGTGTACTCACTGCCCCTAACACGTGTGTGTGTGTGAGTGTGTGTTCACTACCAGATGGGTTAAATGCGGAGGACACATTTCGCTGTACAGTCCACACTGTACAGTGACGAATACGTGCACCTTTATTATTATTTATTATTATGAATAGTTCTGATAATTCTATAATCTGTGATCTCAGCTGTAGCAGAAGATTTCCAGATGGTAGCGTAGACTGTGTGCTATGGCCTCACTAGATGCACCAGCGCTCATCTTTCTCACTCTGGGAGAACTGGGGAGGGGGGGGGGCACCCATTCATAGGTCAGTATCATGTTTCATCGTCTCAGTGAGTGCTCGGGTTCAGACAGTTCGCTCGTTGTGCTCCTGATGTGTCTCAGCTTGCCTGTGTGACAAAGTGACGGAGACAGAGAGCCAGAATGGTGGAAAGCAAAACACTTCAAAGGGTCGGGAACAATAGAGAGTGAGAGACGAGGCAGCAAATAAAAGATAATTGAATGAAATGATGAAGAAAATGTTAAGCCGTTAGCACAGTTAACGCATGCTCACACATGCACATACACACACATACAGTTGATATATACATATATATAATCAGAGCAACGGAAATATATATATATATATATATATATATATATATATATATATATATATATATATATATATATATATATATATATGGAATCAACACAGGGTCATACATACATACACCAGATAATAATTCATAAAAAGTGAGCTCTTTTTGGAGAAGTAAAGGTGAGGCATTCAACCCCAATAACACTGTACCAGCTGTTAAACATGGTGTTGGGAGCATCATACTCTGGGCCTGTTCCGCTGCTAGTGAAAAACTTGGACATAATTGAATGTTCTAACAGAACCGTGACACCAAACACGCATTAGAGGTGGTGAGGAACGGATAAAGCAGAATAGCCTTCCCAAAGTCCTGACCTCAACCCTGTCAGAAATATGTGGATTTAAAGGTTGGGTCTGTGCCAGAAAACCAAAAGTCAAATATCCAACCAGAATTCTGCCAGAAGGTTAAGGTGTTACTTGCTCAGAGAAATGGATCCAAACATTAGGAGTGCTGTCTGGACCAGTGTGTAAAATTTTGACCCAGTGTTGCTGTGAATTGCAAACGTACAGCTACGACTGTATGCACCTGTATGTAAACTACCTGTAGTAATAATAATATGTCCCATATACATAAACAGTGCATATACACACTCGGCCACACACACATACTTACACCCAGTGTGCGTGTGCTTACTGGTCATAGTAACATGTGACAGCATGTTTGAGGACTGAGCGCATACTTTGTGTTTGGGCCACTGGGCTGGTGTTGAGCTCACAGCTGCAGGGTAGACAAGTGATCACCACACACACACACACACACCAGATGTGCACCAATACAGCTTAATGACACATTTAGGCCCTCTAAGAAGAGAGGGGAAGATGAACGATGTGCCGCAGGCTTCATTCTCCTCAAACCGACGTGTTAGAACCTGTTAGTAAACATGCTGGTCCAAACATGAGCAGGAGAGCTGAGGGATGAGGAAGCTGCTCTAATCATTACACTAATACTCTATATATTATACATATTATTTATGGGCTGCACAGTATATTGCTTCAGAATCATCATCGCAATGCAGACCTTCTCAGTAGTCATATGGCAACTGATCTCTACCAGAGGCAGTTTACACCTGCCCAGTTTATTTTACTCTAATTATGGATACACACACACAGAGTGCATTATTAATATCATGACATGCTGAAAATTCTGTGAAAATACCTGTATTTTATACTGCAGTATATATTGCAGAGATAAAATGATATTGCAGTGTCAATATCGCCAGTATCGTGCAGCCCTAATATATAATTTATTCTTTATAAGTATTATATATAGTACTTCATATAATACTTATTATATCTAAGTCTGGCTTGCTGTTTGTTCTTTTTGATACTGGACAGCTGTTTATCTAACTAAGACTGTTTATAAGAAAATGATTTTGTGACGTTAAAGTTGCTTCTGCAAAAATACGGCAAATATTAATAAATACTCCAAACTAGACAAAAGATATGTTTAGTTGCTGTAATCAATATTTCACATATTATACTGTTATTATCTGTTATCGATTTCCAATATCATATTTATAGTCAATTTTGGTGATTGGCATTTTACAAAAAATATAAGACCTAATAGATATTTATTTTATTGAAACTATATCATTCATTTACAATCTTCTTCAGCTCTGTTCATCATTCTGAGCCTAAAGTTCAGAATGCCTGAGTCTAAAGTTTTCTTATACAGATTTTTTTTCAGTTGTTAGTACTTATACACAGTTGTGTAGCTGCACAATACTTTTTTTATAGCATTATTATGTTTTTCATACTGATTAAAAATACTGATTTTAAACTGTTTCAATCATCATTTTTGAACAGTAAATATTTTTGTAAATATGATGTTTTCTTTTAACTTCTAAACTTTTGATTTTTAAAACTGTTTGCCTTTATCAGATTTTAGCTTTTCAAAATATTGACTTTTAACCAACTGAATGGTTGAACCACAAGAAACGCTATCATCTAAAAACAGCAAGGAACAGATTTCTCAAGTTCCTCGACCACACTTCCTTTAGTGTGAAGCAGGAGGCTCGAACGCTGAATGATATCATGGGTCAGTGGCGAGTGATGGAGGCGGGAGAGGGGAAGAAATGAAATCATAGGATTTTTACATGGATCAGTTCATTGTTTTATTTTGCTTGGTTCTAAGGGCTGGGAGCTGAGAGGGGGTTCATCATAATCTGGCTGGATTCCCTGGCCGGCACCTCCCTTCCACTTCCTTCTCCTTTGGGAATGTTTAGCCAGAGCACGGTCTTTTCCACTGCCAGTTATTCATGCATCAGGATTGTAGATAAGCTTCAGAGAGTTTCTCATGCAGCAGATGTGAGATGCCTTTGTGTAAAGTTCTTGTCAGGATCGGCTCCAACTGGCTGGAGATGTTTTTGTTCCGTAATAATAAACTCATTCCAACAGGCTGCGGAAGTGAAGCTGAGCGTGTTTATGTTTGTGATGCTTTCTACCAGTAACATCAGAGCTGGGCTGCGTTCATGGTGATGCTCTGTGGGGATGCGTCACAGCTGATGCTCTTCTTTTTCTATGTCTGTCAAACCTCATTAGGATTGAGGTGGGATTCAGTGCGTTAATTCACCCAATCAAACAGCAAGCTTTGTTAATCCAGTGTAGAAGAACTGATGAAAACCCAATATATTAATTAATATTAATTAATACACAGCACAAAATCCGGCAGGGAGATCATTAATTGACTGAATGTTAATAGACTGAGATTAATGATATTGACTGCAAGTTATAATCAACAAACTATTCTCCTCTATACCTTCATTTATATAATTAGAACCTAATCAAAATGAATTCACCAATCCCAATACTTTGTTTAATCATAAATAATAAACTGAATATTTGACAAAATCAGTGCATTGATTATATAACCATGTCACTTAAAAAGTCAATATTTGTTTATTAATCATAGTTAGTTCGGTCTTTTGCACACATGGGACTGTAAATGGAGATGACATAATAAAAAAAGGCAGATTGACCCTTCATCCCCTAAAATGATCAATCGCTTTAGATCAATCAGGATGAGCAAAAACATTGTTGTCTTTAAAATAGTATATATGTCACATTATACTATATATGTTATATAATAATAATAATAATAATAATAATAATAATAATATTATAGGCAAATATAAAACTGACCTATTTTCAACGATGTGTAATTATTGAGCAGCAATTTAATACTTTCTATTTAAAATATACAGAACACCTTTCACACCGTACTGAGGCTTAGGTGTATTCACTTTAACAGAGATGAATTGAGTGATATTTGAAGGTTGTCTCTACCTTCACTGAAGTATAGGAGGTCTGTGTTGTGTCCACCACTGTCATGCCAGATCTCTTTTCTGACAGACTTAACGTGGGCTACTGGATTATGTAATCTAGTTTCACGGTCATTTTTATTCTGAATGATGCAAGTGTCTCTGTTTAATCTTCCCTGTAAGCTTAAATATTAATTGTGTTTTTCCTCTGGGCTTCAGAGAAGTACAGTTTCTCCTTTTCAGTCTTGTTTCCTCTCATTTTTCCTTCCTCTTGCTCTAAGGGGGTTTTTGTTTTAGGAAGTGCCAGACAAATAAAAGTGAACTGCACTAAATACAGTTCAGTTTCAGGCCTTAGAGGCTTTAGAAGTTCTAACTTTAGTCCTCGGTTGTTTTCCCTATAAAAACAAAAATGATTTGGACATAAATTCAGATTGTGAACTAATAATCAGTGCTGTGTTTATTTGTGTGTAGTGCGTAAAAGAGGGGATATTTTATTTTTTATAAATATAGTTATTGTTGTGAGAATGGTCTTGATATTTAATAAGGAATAACAAAAAACAAGCCAACAAAAAACCCTCAGACTTGAGCTCATCGATGCAAATGTAAACTGAATCTACATATAATACCTGATATAGCCAGCGATGTGATGTGGCACAGCAGCAGTAATAACTCCAGACATTTACGGTTTGCAGTGATACAGTGGCTCCTCATCCACGGTTCTGTTAGCACTGTTCTTAATAAATAGAAAGCTATCATGCATCAAATTAATTTGTGAAATATATACTGTGTTTTTCTCCTCAGTGAACTCTCTGGGCATCAGTGATGAGCTCAAACAGAAACTGCAAGACGTGATGGTAGACCGGCACAAACTAACCCTGGGAAAGACACTTGGAGAAGGTGAGTGAGCAACGCAAAGCAGTCCGGACAAGGAATTATCCTACAGTATAAACACCTATTCATACTATTTATTTATTTATTTATTTCCTTTTTTTAAATTCAGAAAATAATCAGGTACATAATAAAAAACCTTCTTGTTTAAACACTGTTACTGGAACACTCTGTAAAATGTTTGTAAATGTCTAATTATAAGTTATTAGAACTTTACATGTGGGTTCTGTAAGGGTTCAATCTACACCGCCGGTCACCAGCAAGGGGCCAAGGTGGGGTAATAAGAAAGCAGCTGGTAGTAGCTCTGAAAACTCAATTTCCCAGAAGCCTAATCGCTGATCACTGCTGATCAGACACAGCTGCTGGGCTCTGAGTAAAGGCTCTCCCAAACAGCGGCTCAGTGCTGCGCTTTGTAGAGGAGCAGACGGTACTCCGGTAAAGAGAAAAGGAAAAGAACAGCTCTTGTTTCTCAGCTCTGAGGCTGATGGGTAGTTTTGTGTTGAACTGTTTGTTGTTTAGTGTGTCCCTTTGTTTGAGGACACCCACTTGGTTCAGTGGGTTGCCGGTTCGAACCTGGCTTCCAGCACACTAACCAAAATACACCCAGTCATCCTTGTCCCCTGTTCACCTTCCTAACCTCCCATTTCTTAGTTGAATGATGTATTTATTTATCTCTCTGTTTAAAATTAATGAAAGAACCAGGAGCTCTGCTCTTGGGTCCACCCCCCCATCCTGTAACAGATTCTTATTAAACTAATCATACTATTCATTTTACTTAAATGTTTTTAAGCTGATTTAATACCATTAGTAATAAATAAATAAATGTAAAACAGTGAAGCACTAAAACATAAAATTATACCTTTATGATTATTACAAAAACGCAAAAGCATGCATGTAATGAAATAACTAGCAGGTCATTTTACACTGGGTGTGTGTGTCTGTCTGCAGGTGAGTTCGGCTCTGTTATGGAAGGCCTGTTGACTCAAGAGGATTCGGTGCTTAAAGTAGCTGTAAAGACCATGAAGAGTAAGTCAAAACAGGACACCAGATCATCCATGATATTCTCTCTGCATGACCCCCAGCCAAACACACTCTAATATCTGTATGATCTGTATGTAGTTGCCATCTGCACCCGCACTGAGATGGAGGACTTTCTCAGAGAGGCAGCCTGCATGAAGGAGTTTGACCACCAGAACGTCATGAGGCTGCTAGGTAAAAACACAGGGTCCTTCTCATTTTTGAGGTTCATGCTTTCATTTTGGGTCAAAAGGCCTGAACTTTATAACCTAACATATTTCAGTTCCTATTTTTTGTGACCAGCAGCTTTTGTGCTTCTACTTAAAAAAATACTTTCACTTAATAATGTGAACTTCAGCTGTCATCTAAAACGAGAGAGAGAGAGAGAGAGAGAGAGAGAGAGAGAGAGAGAGAGAGAGAGTTTCCTGTGATGCTCACTCTACCATTAAAAATAATCTTTAAATTCAGAGAAAGCAGCAGCTGCAGAAAACCTACTATGCTACTTCAAGCTGCACACATTGCTGATACAGATGTGCAAATGCACACACACAGCTTCTCTAGTCCCTGTAGAGAAGAAGTACTGCTAATAGAATAGGACTCTCTGGAGCAGATCAACATCATGACCCTATTGGCTCCATGCTGCCTAATGCCAGGCGTGAGCTAGTAGAGGGGTATAAAGCCCCCCAGCATTGAGGAGCTGTGGAGCAGTGGAGGAACTGTGTTCTCTGGAATGATGATGGTGGAGCTCCATCCAGTACTTTTGGATGAGTTGGGGAGATGAGGATGATGAGGTGGGGTGGTGATCATCATCCAACATCCTGACCTCACTAACTCTAGCTCTTGTCACTGAATGCAATCAAATCCTCACAGCAATGATCCTCCAAAATCTAGTAGAAAGTCTTCTTCTCTGGACAGTAGAGACAGTTACTCCAACAGCAGCAGAAGAAACTCTGTAATACTGTGGTGATTCTGTCACACCCCTATTTCACAGTAAAGGTAGCAGTGCTGTACTACAGTATGGGAGTAATCCATCCAGCCCTTATCAAGCCTTCCAGAGTATTTCCACTGTTCAGGTTCTGCCAGAATAGCTGTGGTTAGTTCTAAGAAAGCGTCTGTTGCGTCATGTGACGGAGACTAAGACTGGATGAGTTAGATGAGGATTAGGTGCCAAAAGCTGCTGGCAGACACTCAGGAGTTGGGCTCGTAATGCAGTGCTAAACCAGTGTTTAGTCAGAGGAGTAAACACATTGATCGTGTGTGTGGGAATTGTTGCTATTGAACTGATCCCCAGTCATATCCTCACAGGTGTGTACTGTATGTGTGTGTGTGTGGTAGGAGTGTGTTTGCAGACTGTAGAGAGTGAAGGTTATCCATCTCCTGTGGTGATTCTGCCCTACATGAAGCATGGAGACCTGCACAGCTACCTGCTCTACTCAAGACTGGGAGACAGCCCTGTAGTGAGTTCCTGTTCTCTAGTCTCTGTCATTCACTCATGGTCAGTGTAATATGAAGGCTTTACTGTGTAAGACACTGGAGTCAGTGCATCCGTGTCTTAGAGTGCATCTTAGGAAATGATATGTATATAGGATATTAATAAGGACCCCATCACATCTTTGCTGCCTAAACAGCCTCCTGAAACGTGGAGGCCACAGCTGTCCTCAAACCTTCATACAAACTTGAGGCTGAGGCAGCGGGATGCCTCTGAATCTGAAAGGGATCATAAAAAGCATCAAACATAAACTGCACACACAGACAAAGCCATCTGCAGCAGCATCTTATCTGGCCTCAGGCTTTTATACTCACTGTATAAACTGTACGAAGCTTGAACTCATACAGACTCACAATTTAAAAAGTTTTATAAATTAGTTGTTTTACCTTTTCACCTTAATTGCATTATTTATTTAAATAATTTTTAAATAAAATATTATTCATTAATATTTATATGGAAATTATGTACATATTTGAAGCACTCGAGTTCTATACATCACTTTTTTATGCACCTTTAGCTTCTTCAGATGTGCAGTCATATAGCATATTACCATGTTACTTATTAACACCCACTGCACATGCCCTGATTCCCAAGACCACGCTGTTGTTGAATATCCACGCTGATTTAAACAGCTCCATTACGTCTTACTGGATTAAACTGTCTGGATTCGGGCGCTCCAGAGTTGGGAAACACATTTGTAATCATCACAGAAGTTCCTGGAACATTTGAAATGTGTGAAAACCTCACTGGAACACACTGTACTGCTGTAGATGGTGTGTGAACATGCAATGCAGCCCACTGCTCTGCAGCTGAAATAACCAGTGCCTGCTGAGCAAACCCACAAAGTACTCTAGTGCCCTCTAATGGACACTGATTTATTTTTCTGTTGTTCTGTGTCTCTGCAGTATCTGCCGTCTCAGATGCTGGTGAAGTTTATGACTGACATCGCAAGAGGAATGGAATACCTGAGCGGCAAGAGCTTCATTCACAGAGATTTGGCTGCTCGCAACTGCATGTGAGTATATAACACACAGAGACAATCTGCTGATCTGCTCAGTAAATCACCATTAGAGTGGTTCTCCATCACTGTGTTCATCATTAGAACATCTCCAGAGTTCTCCTCATGGAGTCTAGTATTATTTAGAGTTCTCCTCCTCCTGGTTTGGTGGTAAATCAGGGCTTAATGATGGTAAATCAGGTGAGCTGCTGCTGCTGCTGCTGATGATGATGATGGAGTTGAACACATCCTCCACGCTGTGACTGGACTGGGGGGCGTCCGGGAGAACCCTGGAGGAACCGAGCTCTGTTCTTCAGACTAGCTCACCGACAAGATCTCACTACTTTCTTCAGAATGAGAAGCTCTTGTTTCTCCTTTTTACTGGATTTAGAGGAATGGGGTTGTTGTGATGTCTTCACTGAGTAGAATCTTTAACCATGTCTGTTTTATAGGCTGAACGAGAACATGAATGTGTGCGTTGCTGACTTCGGCCTGTCAAAGAAGATTTATAATGGAGATTACTACAGACAGGGCCGCATCTCAAAGATGCCCGTCAAGTGGATAGCAATCGAAAGTCTGGCAGACAGAGTTTACACCACCAAGAGTGATGTGGTAAGCCTCTGTGGTGTTCGCTTGTGTTTGTGCATTTTAGTGGGTGTGTATAACCCCCTCTGTAATTACTGAATTGCTCTATTGCTCTGGCTGGAGCGCTAGTAATACACTATAGGGTGCGTCCCAATTGCGTAGTCACTATTCTAACTAGTCTTTGAGTGGGCAGTATAGATAAAAGTGACAAAGTTAAGTATACTCAAGTATATCCACATACTGGCCCACCTCACAACTTACAGGACTTAAAGGATCTGCTGCTAATGTTCTTGAGGCTTAAGTCTTGGCACCACATGCCACAGGACACCTTCAGAGGTCTTGTGGAGTCCATACTTCCAATGGTTAGATCTGTTGTGGTGGCACAAGGGAGACCTATTTGATATTAGGCAGGTGGTACTAATGTTATGGCTGATCGTGTATAGTATTAGTTTGTAGTACGCAATTTGAACGCAGCCTAAATTAAGTGTGTTGTGTGTGTCGTAAACTATGCCCCTGTTTTCACGCCATGCTGATAACACACTTGTATCTTTCTCAGTGGTCCTTCGGCGTGACGATGTGGGAGATAGCCACGCGTGGTCAGACTCCGTACCCTGGGGTGGAAAACAGTGAGATCTATGATTACCTGAGACAGGGCAACCGCCTCAAACAGCCGCCCGACTGCCTGGACAGCATGTGAGTGTGTCTGCAAAATAAAGAAATAAATCAAAGCCTACTCTGAGACCGAGTTTAGAAGGTTATATAAGAGCAAGTGATTTGCATGGTTGTAAGATGAGTTGTGTGAGGTCACAAAATCACAAAGCAGCAAAATCACTCTAAGCAGCTGTGAGCTTATTGCGCTATTTTAGAGCATGACCACCACTGACCTAGTATCAGTTAATGGGTATAATCTCTCACCCTCACTTATTTTCATCTTTCTGTCTCCCTCTCTCTCTCCATTTCTCTCTCTTTGCCCCCCCCCCTCTCTCTTCTCTGGCATTAAAAATGACCAAATTTAGATCATAACAATGTTGGACCCCTTATTGAATTAATAGATGTGTAAACATGTGACCTCACGACAGTTTCATTTGATTATGACTCTCTGGAGCAGATCAACATCATGACCCTATTGGCTCCATGCTGCCTAATGCCAGGCATGGGCTAGTAGAGGGGTATAAAGCCCCCCAGCATTGAGCTGTGGAGCAGTGGAGAACTGTGTTCTCTGGAATGATGGTGGTGGAGCTCCATCCAGTAATTTTGGGATGAGTTGAATGCAACCAAATCCTCACAGCAAAGCTGTATCAAAATCTAGTAGAAAGTCTTCTTCTCAGTAGAGACAGTTACTCCAACAGAAGCAGGATCAACTTCTTGGTTGCAGAAAAAACAGTGAATAAGCAAGTGTCCCAATACTTTTGTCTATATAATGTAATTCTGTACAACAGAAATCTAAGTTGTAATGGTAAAGATCATGTTTGGACCTGTTGTATTTTTTTTATTATTCTTTTTTTATATGAATTTCAGTCATGTTGGAACATCACTGTTTTTATAAACGTTAGAGCTTGATGTTCTCTGTGCTGCAGATATTCGCTGATGTTCTCCTGCTGGTTGCTCAGCCCCAAAGACCGGCCCAGCTTCGAGGTCTTGCGCTGCGAGCTGGAGAAAGCCCTGGACGAGCTGCCTGACCCTCAGGACCCTGACGAGATCCTCTACGTGAACATGGAGGAGTCTTCAGGTGAATTGGGAGCGGTGGGAGGCCGGGAGCCTGGCTTGGGGGGCCCCTGTCCCCTGGGGGCCCTGAAGGGCACAGACTCGGTGGCCACCGTAGAGATTCACCAGCCGGGCCGCTACGTCATCTGCCCTCAGCACGAGAGCCAGCGGCTGCTCAGCGCAGAGTCCTTAGAGAGCCTGAACCTCATAGGCTCCGCCCCCACGCTTTTACTACAGCCGTCCTCACACTCCACCCCCGTTCCCTCCGTGGAGATCCAGCCTCCAGACGAGAGGGAAGTGTCCGGGGGGAAGCGATTACCCTGGCAGTGATGCTAGAACAGACTCACAAAGACTACATATCCATGTTGGCGCTGTACTGCCTCATGTGGAGAGATTAGGTAATGACCCTGTCCTTCTGCCCTTTGCACATGCCTTCCACTCCCGTTGGTGGAGCCACACACACACTTCCCCTGACATTCCATGGTTTGTTTGATGGATTTGTAAATATTATAGACCAAAAGCTTTTGCTCATATAGGTTTTATTGATTATTATGTAGTGGAACTGTTCATTAGCACATTTTGTCTAAGAGCTTCACACCCCTGATAAATGAACACCCATTAATGACTGTATATACGACTGAACATCATGACTCCACCCACTTCCATCGTGGTGTGATGGGGCCTTACTGAGTTTTGACCCGGTTGACAACTGCTTCATCATTTGAGCAGCAGATAAAAGCCCGAGCCGAAGTCTGAGCAGTACCCACAGGATGTTGAGTGGTTTGTCTACCTCATGCTCCGCCCATTTCCATTATGGCCAACTCCCCCATCATCAGGCTGGAAGTGTTTAATCCGTTGAATAATGGCTGATTATTAGCTAGCTAACTTCATTTTCAGGTGTTAGCATCTACACTATATGGACAGAAGTATTGAGACACCTGTTCAATCATTTTTTCTGAAATCAAGGGTATTAAAACGAGTTTCTCCTGCTTTTGTTGGAGTAACTGTCTCTACTGTCCAGAGAAGAAGGTATTCTACTACATTTTTGGGAAGCATTGCTGTGAGAATTTAATTGCATTCAGTGACAAAACATTCGTTAATAAGGTCATGATGATAGATGAGGATTATCATCCCATCTCATCCCCAACTCCCCAACTCAACTCAAAAAAAGTACTGGATGGAGCTCCTCCACCACCATAATTCCAGAGAACACAGCTTTATACCCCTCTAGCCCACGCCTGGCATTAGGCAGCATGGAGCCAATAGGGTCATGATGTTGATCTGCTCCAGAGAGTCCTATTCTATTGGCAGTACTTCTCTACAGGGACTAGACAAGCTGTATGTGTGTGCATTTGCAAGGGTGTCCACAAATATTTGGACATATAGTGTAGCTAGGTATCAAAATGAAACATTTGCTGAAAAAACGGGCAAACAAAGGTTCTTACAACTTGGGGGAGATTAGAATTCGTACTGCAGCCAGGTACTGGAGGCTTGTCCACTCATATATACAGTCATTATTTCACTCCAGTACACACACACACACATACACACACACACACACACACACACACACAAGCATCTGTCTACCTAGCGAGACCAGTGGTAAATATATGCAACAGTGTCCACTGAAGATGGGTCAGTGTTCATTTATAAGCTAGCTAGCCTGTTGCTTGTTTAGATTAACACACATGAATCAAGCATTAGCAACAAACTCAGGTGGTACTAACTCTTCAAACCGTCAACGAGAATGCAGAGGGCCATCTCAGCTTCTCTCTCCAGCGCGTCACTGCCACTGAATCAAAGCAAGACTTAAAAATGGAGGTTTGTCACGTTTGACCTTCTCGAGACTGTTCGGTCCAACAGTTCCAGCAAAAACTGTCCAGACAACTTGAAGCACTTCTGTTTAGTGAGCTGTGGACTTCTCTGACCATTAGGTGCAGAAACTAGGGTGAAAACATTTGGTGAAAGTGTTTTGAAGAGCAAAAGGGAAAAGCATCCTTGGTTGGAGGAGTTCAGGTCAGTTTACATTAGGTTCATTATCCATCTGCTGTCTGTGTATCTAGCATTAGAATAGAGAGACGGTCTGGATGGTTGACCCGTAACCATCACATATTAAAAAGGTACAGTTTTATCTGGACAGGCCACCTTAGTTAAAAAAAGGTAGCGGTTGTCCCCAGTCTGATCTGAGACCAGTTGTATGGTCTCTGTAACAGCAGTTAACAGTGAGTTAAGCTGGGTCCCAAATCAGCCTTGAAAGAGCAGAGGGTGAAACGTGGCGGGGGCACACCGGGCCTCTGCCGCTCCGCAGGGCCGTGACTCAAGCACAGTATTATTCTTTTTTTTTTGTATATATACAAACTCTTTGCACTAATCAATTTCCACTTTCATCTTCTGTTTTTTATGTTTCTATGTTTTGTTTGATGTTTTTTTATGTTAGTTTTTTGCTTAAATCTGTTCATGATGTTTAAGAAGGATGCTGAAACAGTGATGTCATGCTTAAAGGACGTTGAAAATATTGTGATTAAAAGGGCCAAGCTCTGGACAAAATTAAATTCTGAAATGAAAACGGGGATGTCCAGATCCGATCTGAGTACTTTAGAAGTACATTTTCTCATCTTCAGACATTTTCACACTCCAGCTCTGTGTAGTATTTGTTTAAAATAAGTGCTTTGTCCAAAATTAATAATGTTATGCTGATAAAGGACACTTCTGCTGTTCCAAAGCTGACTTGTGCGCCCCCAAGTGGTTGACAATTCAGTTCTTTTACATCTGTAACTGATGATGATATAGTGAGAACAGCGGTGGGAGGCAACCCATCTCTAATGTTAATGCTCCTACTGGTTGCCGTGGCAGCTGATTGGCTGAAAAACGGGCCAATTCCAAAACCCCTAGACTATTACATCACAGTCCTGTATTTACACCCCCAACATTTACATAAACTCCGCCCCCTCCAACAGGACAGCATCTGGATGACTTAGAAATAATTGCAATAAAAGATATGAAATTATTAAATGCTATTCTGTGTTACAGTGGATCAGGCTTTAGCGGAAATACGGCTGGGTCAGCTCCGTCCACTGGATCAGATTTGGACATCTCTGTTAAAACATTGACTCAAAGATGATGATTTTCTGATCATTTTAATGGACTTTTATTTGGACAGGACAGGAAGTGTGAACGTAAAGCTTTTGAATTTTCCTTTTTTTAAAATATTGATATTCAAACTTGATTATGATTGTTATTCAAACTTAGTTTTATCAGATCAAAGAAAAGTACATGTTTGTTATAAGTTTGAGATTTGCTGGAGACACATTTCAGTAGGTACGTTTTACTGCCCATGAATGTCTGTTCTTTCTTTTCTTTTCCTAAAAAAGTTTGAGATTTTCTCTTTTTCATCTTTTTGGACAAATGCAGCGTCGCAACATCAAAGTTTTTTTAATGTGACGTGTTTATTTCAAGTGAAATATGATGGTTTCAGTGCTCTGAAGTAGGACTTTGGGATCATTTGGTGATTTTTCAGTACACCTGTTGCACATTGTGGTACGAAACTGTTACATCCATCCAGCTGTATGTGAAGAACACACATGAAGTGCCTTGGGAATGCCAGTATTTTGCCTTATGGTGGCGCTGTTGTAACGTACAGATGTGTAGCGTTAGATTTATGTCTAGATAACATTAATGTCACTATTACGACTTTTGAAGATTTTGATACGCTTTTATATGAAATAAATGCTGCCTGCACAAATTTATACATTTGGGTTGGTGTGTGTTTTTCAGCAGAGCAGTGAGTCAGAGCAGTAAGACAGCAGTAAGAGTCAGAGCAGTAAGACAGCAGTGAGAGTCAGAGCAGTAAGAGTCAGAGCAGTAAGACAGCAGTGAGAGTCAGAGCAGTAAGAGTCAGAGCAGTAAGACAGCAGTAAGAGTCAGAACAGTAAGACAGCAGTAAGAGTCAGAGCAGTAAGACAGCAGTAAGAGTCAGTACAGTAAGACAGCAGTAAGAGTCAGAGCAGTAAGACAGCAGTAAGAGTCAGTACAGTAAGAGTCAGAGTAGTAAGACAGCAGTAAGAGTCAGAGCAGTAAGACAGCAGTAAGAGTCAGAGCAGTAAGACAGCAGTAAGAGTCAGTACAGTAAGAGTCAGAGTAGTAAGACAGCAGTAAGAATCAGAGCAGTAAGACAGCAGTAAGAGTCAGAGCAGTAAGACAGCAGTAAGAGTCAGTACAGTAAGAGTCAGAGCAGTAAGACAGCAGTAAGAGTCAGAGCAGTAAGACAGCAGTAAGAGTCAGAGTAGTAAGACAGCAGTAAGAGTCAGTACAGTAAGAGTCAGAGAAGTAAGACAGCAGTAAGAGTCAGAGCAGTAAGACAGCAGTAAGAGTCAGTCAATTCAGAGAAGGTTCTGGTCTTCATGTTGCAGATACCACTTCACAAAGAGAAGGAGCAGAGGGCGGCGACGGCACTGTTCCAGGACATTCAGTCTGAGAAGACTGTGAGCACCAGGTTCTGAGAGAGATCTCCTCACATCTCCTAACATCTCCTAATATCTCCTCACATCTCCTAACATCTCCTCACATCTCCTCACTTCTCACATCTGCTCACATCTCCTCACTTCTCACATCTCCTAACATCTCCTCACATTTCCTAACATCTCCTCACTTCTCACATCTCCTCACATCTCCTCGCTTCTCCTAACATCTCCTCACTTCTTCTAACATCTCCTCACTTCTCCTAACATCTCCTCACTTCTCCTAACATCTCCTCACTTCTCACATCTCCTAACATCTCCTCACATCTCCTAACATCTTCTCACTTCTCCTAACATCTTCTCACTTCTCCTAACATCTCCTCGTGGGAGTCTGGTATTGTTATGGTTGTGCACTGAAAGCAGACTGTTGGGTCTGATTGTATGATGTATGGTCTTGTGTTTAGCTTTTTGATTGGCTGCTTGTATGTTTCCGCATAGCAACGGATTTTTGCTCACAGTTTCTGAGCTACAAACACCAAATTTGGCAAAATCGTAGAACTGTAGTGCAGTTTTATATGTTCACAAGATCTCACTACTTTCTTCAGACAGGATTTATGTTCAGCTGCATCTGGTACAGTAGAACCCTCTCACTGCTGAGAGACGGGGGGTTGAGGGACGGGGTTAGGGGGCTACATTTTATGCACAGTGCTGTTAATTAAAGAGAAGACAAAAGGAAACCAGTTGAGAGGTTGTGTATTCAGTGCATGTTGAAGAGTGCCTCAGAAACCAATCACAAAAGCCAGAAATCCAGTTCAACAGTCATGAGACAGTAAGTGGCTTATCACTGGTGTGTAAAATACAGTAATGGACATTAAAATGAAACATGACACAGATACTAAGCAGCGTTCCAGTCCAGTCCAGTGTAATGCGTTAAAAATAAGTGGACACGAGTCTCTGTAGGGGTTGAAATGTGAGCCCATGTGATCTAAATCAGCTACGCCGTTCAGCATGATATAACCAGCGCAGTACCGCACTGCATAGTCTGCAGCCACACCGTCTGCGGCCCTCTCATCTCCCTGCGCCCTCCCGCAGATCTGCACATTATCAGGGATTATAATAGAGTAGGATTCGAAGGCTCGCTTGCGAGTGAGAGTTAAGATATGATGTGTATCTGTTGCACCACGCTGTGAGTGTGTGAGCATGTGAAAAAGTCTCTGAAGAAGAAGGTTAGTGTGTGTGTGTGTGTGTGTACGCATAGGTCTGTTCTCACATAAGCCACATACAGTATTAAAGCCAGCACAGAATTACTACTCAGCTTCACATTCAACAAAATAATAATAATAATAATAATAATAATAATAATAGCAAAGCTGCTGCGCTTTCAGAAACAGAGATAACAGGATATTTCCGTAAACAGACCTTAAAAATAAAGGTGCATCTTATTTAGTTTATTACAGAGAGTCGTGTGTGTGTGTGTGTGTGTGTGTGTGTGTGTGTGGTTAGTAAGAGGTGAGCTCCTTTCTGGAGGCTGGTATTGTTGTAAATCACAAACAGTCAGGAATTAAAAGAAGTATTGGCTTCACACGTCATCTTTATCAGGACAGGTGCTGATATTAGTAAAGGATATGACATCGTTAAAGCGGCGCTCAGTCGAACGCAGACCTTTGAGGCTGTTTGTCATTTTGTAGCTGGTTAAACTCAAACAGGAGCTGAAGAAAAAGGTCTACTCTACCGCTGTACTGTCCAACATACAGAGGGGCTGAGAGTCTCAGAGAGTCTGAGGCTACATTAAAAATCTATTATTAACAGAATGTTTTAGAATTTTAAATAACAGTTCAAACTAATTCATTCTAACAATATTCTTCCTGGTTAATATTAAAATCTAAATAAACATTAATATTAAATTATTTATTAATAACAAGAAAAGGTCAGATTAGTGAAATCCTCGTATCACCTTTTAAGTAAAAAGGGGACACCACCAAATAGTCAAATATTCTGAAATTCATGTTAAAAGTTTAAAATTTCTTTTTAAAAAATGTGTAATTAAAACATCTGAATTATATTAAAACAGGAAAAAGAACACAAACTCAAAGCATCCAGTGTTCTCAGACTTACTGTATACTGTATACATGCATGCTACATCCAAGCTATCACTCCTATACACTTAAAGGGAAATTCCACTGATTCTGCTCTTGTTTATGAGCTGATTTCATTCAGACTGTTTTAATGGGAAATTATTAATAGCAGAGAAACAGACTTAGACATTTTTACAGTGGTAGTGAAAGATAACCCAAACAGCCACATCATCTCCTACCCAAACCAACCCGACGTGTGTGTGCTGAGTTTGTGTGTGTAATCTTGATTACAGTAAGAGCAGTAATTCATACACGGTGTTTTATGTTTAATTGAAGCGTCGTCTCATCTTAAATAATTATGCATTTTTATTTTCTCCAGAACGTGAATCTGCCAGTTGTTCTGTATATTGTATCAGAATTTCATGAATGCTGAACGGACCAATAAAAATGCTCCAAAATGACTCATTTGTTTTTTACAAGTTCAAAAGGTCATTTTTCCTCCTCCTGTAAAGCTACTATTTTGGAGATAAAAGGATTTTGCATGAAAACGACAGCATGCAACACACATTTAGATCTACTTGGTGGGGAAGCTTTAAGAGGCATGAAATACTCTGGACACCCAGTTCCATTCATCAGCAGGGTGGACAGACGGATTGGTGGAATTCCCCTTTACAGTGACATTACTACGTAACATAAAAGTAAAGCTACAATAATTTATAGTGCTGGGATTTGAACCCATGACATTTCCCATGCTGGATCACCTGTCTTGGCTACCAGTCATCTCCTCAAGGTGTGAAGCATGTATTTAGCTTTAATATTTCTGTTTGAACTGTTCAGTTAAAACTGATGATCTGGAGGGAGAGCGCTCATATTAACGGCCTGATCCTGATCATCTGCAGGAAACCCTTAAACACAGAAAAGCAGCTACTCTCCAGAACTCGCCAGGACCCTAAAGCACAACTACAAAATGACGAGGTGTCCTCAGAGGTCTGCACACATACACACACTTTTGACGTTAACATTGCACACTTGGGAAACCTCAACCCATCTGTCTCTCGATTGAAACACTAAAGGGGACGGGACCACCATCACATACAGGGTTATAAACTCTCCCCACTTCAGGACAGTCCGACAGGACGTGCTGTGTAATTACATACATCTATATACACTCCCCTTCACCCCCAACCCCCCACCCAACATCGTTATTCCTCTCTGGGACGGTCCCACCAGTGGTCACCAAGACGGTGGCCTCATGCAGTACGGATATGCTTCCCCTCGACAGGTATGGCTCACTTCAGGAGAGAAATGTCATCAGCAAAGTTGCCAGCGCCCAGCGGGTGCAGACAACGGGCAAAGCGCCACTGGCACACCATCAGGCACAGGGGCAACATGAAGAGGGCACAGATGCCGGCCATAATGTAGGCGATAGTCATGAGCGTGGACTCGTCCGTCTGCGGGATGTTGTAGCCACAGTCCTCCAGCTCCACGCCATGGAAGGGACCCTCCACGGAGGCTGTACGGAACTCGTCGTGAACTGGAGAGAGAGGTTTATGACACATAGTTATGTAGTTATATTTTAGCTGTGATAAAACCTTGTAGGTACAGCGCTTTTTAATGTCCGGTTAGACTGTATTTCTACTGGTCTGTTAATTAATAAATGTTCAGTGTGTACACAGCAGCTTCCTACACCCAAGGTCACTCTACAGAAAAGGAGGGCTGATAAAGATATGACCTAGACTTTTCGCTTGTCCAGAAAAGGGTGAATGTGGGTCAACACTTGAAGAGTATTACTGGAAGGACTGAATGTCCTCTGTGTGAAACTGAAAGTGAAGACCACAGCGAGGGCAATGGATGATTCGTTCAGTAGACTTTTGTTGGATAAATACGTAATATATGGACAAAAGTATTGGGACAACTAATTCATTCATTGTTTCTCCTGAAATGAAAAGTTGATCCTGCTTTTGTTAGAGTTACTGTCTCTACTGTCCAGAGAAGATTTTCTACTAGATTTTTGATTGCATTCAGCGACAAGAGCATTCATTAGTGAGGTCAAAATAATGAATGATTGATCACCACCCCACCTCATCATCCCCAACTCCCCAAATCATCCCAAAAGTACTGGATGGAGCTCCACCACCATCATTCCAGAGAACACAGTTCCTCCACTGCTCCACAGCTCAATGCTGGGGGGCTTTATACCCCTCTACTAGCCCACATCTGGCATTAGACAGCATGGTGCCAATAGTGTGGGCAGGCAGTGTGTACCGTCAGCTACCAGCAGGGGACCTGGCCAGCAAAGTATGGAGCTGGAGCAAAGAACTCCAAGCCCCAGAATTCCCAGCGGTAATCAACGCTGACCAGACCCACCTGTGTGGCAGGTTATATATACACCCAGCCAAACACATTCCCCCGTCGCACCTTTGTAGAGGGGTGACCGGTAACAGTGGGTCTGAGTCGTGAACAGTGAAGAAAAGCTGAAGTTAAAAGAGAAGTCTGAGTCGTGAACAGTGAAGAAAAGCTGAAGTTAAAAGAGAAGTTTGAGTTGTGAAGAAAAGCTGAAGTTAAAAGAGAAGTCTGAGTCGTGAACAGTGAAGAAAAGCTGAAGTTAAAAGAGAAGTCTGAGTCGTGAACAGTGAAGAAAAGCTGAAGTTAAAAGAGAAGTCTGAGTCGTGAACAGTGAAGAAAAGCTGAAGTTAAAAGAGAAGTCTGAGTCGTGAACAGTGAAGAAAAGCTGAAGTTAAAAGAGAAGTGTTTGAGTTGTGAACAGTGAAGAAAAGCTGAAGTTAAAAGAGAAGTCTGAGTCGTGAACAGTGAAGAAAAGCTGAAGTTAAAAGAGAAGTTTGAGTTGTGAACAGTGAAGAAAAGCTGAAGTTAAAAGAGAAGTCTGAGTCGTGAACAGTGAAGAAAAGCTGAAGTTAAAAGAGAAGTGTTTGAGTTGTGAACAGTGAAGAAAAGCTGAAGAGGAAAGTGTTTGATGTAAGCAGTGTCTGGATAAATTGAGTTGTTGTCTTTTGTTTAGTAAACATCACTTCCTTTGTTTGTTTTCCCGCCCTTTTTCTATATTGCTAATAAACAGTGTTTACACTGCCCCCTCTCACAGCTATGGTGGTGCAGTGGATATACACTGGGCTCCCATTACCTGGGTTGGGAGTTCAAGCCAAACAGTCACAATCTCACCAAGCACCCCCCATAAAATAATACCCCCCAAAAAGGGGTAGTTTCATTAAATAATAAAGTTTAACTGCACTTGAATCCAAACCCCACACCACACCGTAACAAAAAGGGTCATGATGTTTGTCTGCTCCAGAGAGTCCTATTCTATTGGCAGTACTTCTCTACAGGAACTGTCTGGGTCAGCAATGGGTGCAGCTTAAAGTAGCTGAATGCATTCAAAAGAAGGGGTGTCCACAAACATTTGGACACAGTGTATGACCTGAACTGGTTAACAATGGGCTTAACGCTAGGATGCTTTTAGGAACCTGGCTCCTGAACATTCTTAAAGAAATATGACTGAAGTGACGTGTGACCGATCCAAAAAAGTCTTACCGTGACACGTGCTGACAGCAAAGCCGATGCGTTTGCGCTCGCGGTCAAACACAACGTAAAAGCCCTCCATGATGACCGCGCCCATGACGGTCCCAGTGCTGGATTGAGACACAGCGAATTTGTAGCAGTCTTCCTGCGCAGAGGCTACGTCCTCTACTGGCCTGAGATATTGCTGCAGAGACCAGAGCGAGACAGGACATGGACATTAGCCATAACGTTAACACCAGTCTTGGTACCAGTCTAATACTCAGTAGGTCCCCCTTGTACCGCCAAAATGGACTTAAGCATTCAGGACATGCCCCCTGTGGTATCTGGTACCAAGACTAACATTAGCAGCAGTAAGTAAGTCCTGTAAGGTGTGAGGTGGGCGGGGCCTCCATGAGCATCAATGAGCCTTGGGTGCCCATTACCCTGTCACCCCTTCACCTGTTGTCGTTTCTTGAAGCACTTTTGGTAGGTACTGACCACTGCATACCGGGAACACTCCACAAGACCTGCCTGATGTTCTGGAGCTATTCTGACCCAGTCATTGTCTAGAACATCACAGTCTGGTTCTTGTCAAAGTGTCTCCGATTCTTACGCTTTGAAGTTTGCTTTCATGATAAAAATGATACACAGCCTTTCTAAAGGGTTCTTCAGGAAGTCCAGGGGCATGCTGTAAGTCCTGCAGGTCAGCTTTGTTCTTTTTAGGAGGATTTTGTTCAGAACATATCAAATCAAACACACATGCACACACACACACCTGGGGCAGGATGGAGATGCGGAAGGACTGGTTGCGGTTCTCGCTCATCAGGTAGAGAGAAATGACTGGGAAGATGTGCCAGGGGGTGGTGCCAGCCTGCCAGCACACCAACTGCTCCCCCAGCCAAAAGCCAGACGGAAACTGCTCTGTCTGCAAAACAGAGCAGACACAGAGTTAGAGAGAGAGAGAGAGAAGCAGTGGAAGGTCCGAGATGAAGGACTGAGGAGTTAGTATAAAAGAAGGCTGAACGTTCACGTACTTCAACCATACCTGCTAACATTGCTAAGCTTGTAGTTCAAAACGCTTTGTCTGTAGCTACTATAGTCTGTCCAATACATCTACTGTGTAAATGGTTTGTTCAGTCATGTTTGTATATCCAGTGCATCAACATAATAATAATAATAATAATAATAATAATCACAGAATTATGAATGAAACCTGATTCAGAATAATCAGCAGGTTCATTTGAATTGTGTGGACGTTTTAATGCATTCAAATTTATCAGTGATGAAGTTTATAAAAGGAAGAAAGTCTGAACGTCTTGGTAACCCAGTTGTGCGCTACTTTAGAACTTCATGCTGAACAGACTCCAGAAAACTTCAGAACAGACCAGGGGAAGAATAAAACACTGATCAGGCTCTACCTGGGGACCACGCAGAAGTGCTGAGACCGCAAAGCTTAAAAGGAAAGCTTGCTCACCTCGTTTTTCTCTGTCATAAAAAGTGGAGGGGGGGGGGGGCAAAGGCGGTTAGCAGACAGAGTGAGAAAAGGTACTTACTGAAGAAGCTGCTTCTATCGCTTTCACAGCAGCCTGGAACACTTTTCGAGGAAGCCGCAGGTTTGTGGTGCCGCTGTCCACAATGCTTTTATCATAATTGTACTGTCAGAGATTGGGAGAGAGAATGGGTCTGGATTTCTGGAGATCTATAAACCCCTCAATAAACACTCCTATACACTAGAATAGGCGATATTAGTCCATTATCTGTTGCTCTTCTCCCTCATACCTCTTTGCAGTCCATATTGAGATCTTGTCCATTGACCTCAATGCGAACAATGATGACCTCGTAGTACCACTCTCTGCGAATTGGTGTGTACCAGATGTCCCCAACATAAAGAGACGGATCAATTCCTCCAATGATCTGCAAAGAAACACAGTGCAGTATTACAATCTTGTCACTGCCATTGTAGCCCAATCCATATTTCCCAGTATTCCCAGTAGGTCTATACAGGTTTCAGATCTTTTGCTTGCTCTAGAGGCCCTCGTACCATACTGCCCCCCACAGTGGCGCTGCCCAGGCTGTAGTTCTGGGTGAAGCCGGCTCCACACAGCTGCAGGGAGAAGAGGTTGGGCACACTGGTCTGCCTCACCAGTGAGTCAAAGAAGGGTTCGAGGGTCTCATCAGGCTGACGAGAAGAAAGAACATGCAGGAGGACATCAAACATACTAAATATATTAAAATATGCTAAAACAATTTGTACAAAACCAATCACACACACACACACACACACACACACACACACACACAGGACTGACCCTGGCAATTTCAGCGTAGGCTAGTCCCAGGATGCCCTCCCAGTTGGAGCCATTAATGAAGAAGCGGTCAGACTGGGTGATAGCTGCGATGTTGGCCCGCAGTGACACATTGGGGCCGTGGGGTACTGACACCAGATCTGTCCCCAGCTCCCCTTCCCAGCGGCCCTGTGTGTAGGGCACATACACACTCCGACCAAGGTCCCTGTATGACGTGGATCTGGGCAAAAATACCATAAAGGTTGTGTAGAAGCACAGTCAATCAGAGCAGGTGTCAGAACTGAACACTGAAACCACTGTACAGGTTTACTCTTTTTATATTTATTTATTCATATTAAAAAACTAAATCCTCTTAAATTTGTGTAAATATCTGAGATTTCACATTGAGATTACTGCAGTAAAATTATACGATTATTATTTAATTTTTTTTTTTTATTCATTATTCTATCTATATATTATTTTCTCAAGAAATGAAGCCTAAAAGCTAAATGATCTGCCAGATGAATAAAACTACTTAAAACAAGTAAAAAATATAATCAAAAATACTTTAAACTCTTATATTATTCTTAAGAATATGAGATGTCGGATATTTTGAATAAATGATACTATGGTAATATTTTAAGATGGTATGTAAAAGTGATTACCACCCACCCCTTAAATAAAAGTTGACATTTTATCCAATCAGAACAGTGGGAGCTGAAGACAGAGCACAACACTGCCCGCTAGCGGTCGGGGTTTAAACACAACACTAAATCTCAACAGATCGATATTTTGTTAAACCCTATAACTGATTGATTCTGAGCTTTCCTTGTTTGTTATTCAGGCAGTACTTACAGGGAGCGGTGGTAGTATCTGCGCAGAAACGGATGGGCTGCAGCTCCAACTGCGAAATTACTGCTTCCCGTATCCACCAGGATGTTCAACTGCAATGCAAGCGTACGCACATCAGCATCACAAACGTATACGAGTTCCACTCCGTCACAAATTCCATGCTCTGTTGTAAAGTTCTGGTTACAGTAACTCTCCAATGTGGCAAAGCAGCATTCTCACTCACAACATCACTGATACACAGGATAACAGCGGTCAGATGATCAATACTACGGTACTGTAGTTCTGAAGTTCATTCTGCCAATATTTTATAAAGCCTTATTGCATCAGCTTGAAATGGGTTTATATATTTAGGTGCCTGTAGGTGAGCAGGTAAGATCAACCCACCTCAATTGTGTATAAAATCAACTGATGATTCTTAATTCCCACCCAATAGCTGGGCCCCTCTCACAAAATGCTACCGCCACTGGGAGGGTGAAAGCTAGCACGTGTTTCCTCCACATCATATGAAATCAGCCAACCATATTTATCGAACTGCCACTAGCACAACACCATTAGACCGCTCAATGCTCAGAGAAGAGCTAACTGCTAATTGTGTTACATCAGCTAAGAGATTCCCATCCTGGCTAGCATCGCACTAAATAATTGAGGGGGAGGCTACTCTACCCACCGAAGAGTTAGGCCAACTGAATTAGTTGGGCTCTCTGGGACTCTCAGCCATGGCTGAAAGCAGTGATCCCCTCAGAGTGCTCTGCCGAGCTTTTTGGCGAGTGTGATGTGGTGTGGAAACGCTGTTAGAGTTTCAAAGAAGTTCCTTAGTCATCCACACAGATCAGATATGGAAACTAAGCGGCAAAAACACGTAATTCCGTTTTGGTGATGTCAGAAATGTAGAATACAGACCCTTTAAAGAAAACTGAACAACTACACCTTTCATTACAAGTAGAACAATGAAACCGATTCAGTGTAGTAGAACAAACTGTTTTTGATCAAATCAAAGCGTTTGAAAGCTTTTTTCTGTCCACGTTAAAGCAGCATTATGTAACAGGTTTACATCAAAACAGTGTTTATTTATTTAAGACATGTCTGTTCTCTCTGATCTCTGCTTCTTTAGTCTAGAGCAGAAGGTTCTAAGCTAATGTTTGCTAATAAACACTAAGCTTGGACATTTGTATATTATGGATACATTCAGTATTTTATTTAACATTTTGTAGCACTTTAACTTTAAAACAGCAGCTTCAGGATCACGGTGCTGCTCCACTGACTGTATCAGGGAGGACAGCGTCTCTAGCGTTGCTACTCCGGGCTCGGAGAGCTGCTAACTGCACTATGGAGCTCTGGTGAAGCGAGCAGGACGGCGCTCTCCAGAACTGTGAGCGTAGCGCTGCGTAACCCATAGAGTCATATTAGTGTCCAATCCTGTAGTACTACTCTACCCCCTCAGTCCATATGCTGCTCTACCTTTCAGTGACGCTTCTGCAGCTCTCAGCTTGTCCAGAAATGCAGGTGTACATCCTGTCATTTGACTGTAGGGGAAGCCAAGGAGCACGAACTACCAATTCCCACATACTGCTGGTTTTCTGATGGTCAGGTCGAGTCAGCTTTTATTGCCGCTCTCACCCAAAGGCTTTTAGGGATTCTCACTGTGCAGTGACACAAACACAACATCTTCAGATGGTACAGAAGGTCTAAAAGGAAGGTATGACCTGAATCTCACCCTTAAGATTTCAGGAGCACTTCAGGAGAGGATGCGTTTTGGGAGCGAGTTGTGGTTAATGTTTGACGCTGATGTGTACGCAAAGTGAAAAGTGGATTTGGGGGCCTTCTACTGTGTGTTTGTCCTTGCAACTCCA
>NC_132900.1:32509207-32610515 GCF_030463535.1 Salminus brasiliensis
TAATCCACCCAAATAAAAGAGAGAAGCAGAGATGAAGAGATGAGTCTCACAGGAGCAGACCAGGCCCTGCTGCCTGACCAAATCTGAAACCATTAAGTCACTGTAAAGAGTTAAAAAAGAGCCTCCACCATGTTTAACAGCAGAGAAAGACCCTAAGTGATGATTATTCCTGGAGTGAGCCCAGCATTACAGACGGTGGAACTCCACCTTAAAGACTCCCATAAAGCTGTTCTCCACCAGGGTACAGAGACTGTCCTTAGGACGCAGGACTACTCACACTAGGGCCCACACTGGATTTAGAGGGACACAGCTGTACCCCTCTCTTGTCTAATAATATGAGTAGTTAATAGTATTGATGTTGTTATTAATAATATTGTTAATATTAATAAAACTAGTTATTATTACTATATTAGTAATATTACTGTCTCACACAAGCACACCTCAGTCACCCACTATTCAACCATATCCTGTACAGGTTTGGCTGTAGTGTAGCTGTTTACTGAGTACTGAATGAACCCAAATGAAAAAATACAGTATATTTCAGGATATGTTACCTATATATTAAGTATTTAAAAAAACATTTAACATGGCAAAATCCTGAATCCTTAAAAAGATGTTTAATACACATATATATGAACTGGTCAGTTTCAGATGTGCATAAATTCAAATATATTTACAGACACATTTTAGCCTTTTTTATCCATTGCAAAAATATTTGTGATTAATTTCAATATGTGTGTTTTTTTCTGTTTGGGCCGATATGCTCACAGCGTGTCAGGAGTTGATGGATTACTGAAGCAGATGATGCAAGATCAGCTAAAGCGCGTGAGAAGAGACCCCCCTCCGGATCGGCCTGCGAGAAATCCAACTACATCTCTAAGAGAAAAGTTGTAAAATGAAGCGAGAGGGAGGTGAGAGAGTGAGAGAGTGAGAGAGCGAGAGAGGTGAGGAGATATTTATAGGTGGCGAGTCAGACGCAGCCGTGATCAGAGGGGTGCTCTACACACTCGTGAAGCAGCTTCATTGAGCACACTGCTGCTTTACAGGCAACCTCCGATGTCCCACAGTGCATCGGGGCAGACTGGGGTCATGGTGACCATTACCAGTTTACAGTCACGCCAGCAGTGTCAAGATAGTGTGGGTGTGTGGGTGGCCAAGGCTAACAGTGAGCTGAGCAGTTCAGCACAGAAATAAAACATTACTGCCGTCCTTCTCCTGTCACTCAGCCACCTTATACAGACAAAAGTATTGGGACACCTGCTCATTCACTGTTTCTTCTGAAATCAAGGGTATTAAAAGAGCTGATCCTGCGTCTGTTTTTGGAGGAGAATTGCTGGGAGGTTTTGATTGCATTCAGCCACAAGCCCTGTGAGTGACAGGGGCCCTAAAATGTGTTTTTTAAAGGATCCTGCAGAATTGCAGAGCTGTGGGACCCCTGGCAGTGGCCCTGCACACATCCTCTTACATTTGCTGCAGCAGCACTCAAAGCTCACACTGCAGCTTCAGTGTTAGTCGTACATCAGCGTAAGCATCATGAAATAAATATGGAATTAATATAAGAAGCTAATCCGGAGCCGCAGCGCTATTCTGCACAGCTGTCTGGTTGCGTGTGAGTGAACACAGCACAGCGAGAACCCACCGCCATTCAGTTCCTCCCTCTGTCCTCTGTGTGCTTGCCTTAGGCATAGCTTACAGAGAGGGAGAGAGAGAGAGGAGAGAGAGAGAGAGAGAGAGAGAGGGAGAGAGAGAGAGAGAGGGAGAGAGAGAGAGAGAGAGAGAGAGAGAGAGAGGCAGTGTTGAATTGAATTCTGCAGAACAAACATTCTCACTCTGACAGTGGCGGCCTAACGGGCACATGAACATAAAACCATTCACCATCCCACTGACCCCTTCACACCCACGTCCTAATGGGTTTACTCAGGCACATTAGTGGCCTCCACCTTCCACCCTCGAACACACACACACACACACACACACACACACACACTAACAAACAAACAAAGATAACCTCTCAGAGAAATTGACTGATCAGGGTCATTACATCAAACCTTACATCAATCCACTTCAGTACAATTACATCATAATTACAATTACATCATAATTACAATTACACCAAACATCCAACAATAAGAAATGCTCTTCTGACTCCTTGTCTGGTCATTGCTCCAAAGACCTCGTTTTAGGAACAACACCTCATATCTCCAAAATAATAAATGAACAGGACAAGGTCAAACACCTCATTTGCATATATGCTAATGTAACGAGATTTTATTGCATTTCTGGGCTCATTCTTCATCAGCTAAGCACACTGTAATGAGAAGTGGACACCTGAAACATATAGCAGAGGGATAGTGCACCACTGTTGACCCACTAACGGCAAAGCTGGCGCTCCACTGGCGGTCCGACAAAATCCTGGGGCAGATTTTTACTTTCTGAGTTTTCCATCTCCAGATTTGGGACTTCATTAAAGCACTAAACAAGCAGGCTGTGTCCAAAACTGTGCCCTGTTCACTATATAGTGCACTAGGGAACTGGGTTCTGCCATTTTGTAGTGGTGTCCAAAAATGTAATAATCCTGTAGCAATCCCACAATGCACTGTAATACATAGTGTACAAACAATGTACACTAAAGGGACATGGAATACCCATAATGAACAGCTACTCAGGGGAGGGCTGATGATCAGACTGTGTATGCGACACTCTGCTGTCGCACAGGATTGAGCTCTCGCGCGTAACGGCTGAAATCGCTCACTTCCTTGTGGAATTCTGTTCCCTGACAGTGCTCTAGATAGTGCTCCCAGATCTTCCCTTGTAGGGAATAGTGAGCAGGGCACAGTTCCAGACACAGCTCCAGACTCTTCATTAACCCTTGTGTTTCTGAACACTCTGTACACTCCTCTTTTATCCTGAGAGTTAAAAATGACCTGAAGACAGTCTCTGTAAAGACAGTCTCTGTAAAGACAGTCTCTGTAAAGACAGCGTTTGTAAAGACAGTCTCTGTAAAGACAGCGTTTGTAAAGACAGTGTTTATAAAGACAGTCTCCGTAAAGACAGCGTTTGTAAAGACAGTGTTTATAAAGACAGTCTCTGTAAAGACAGCGTTTGTAAAGACAGTCTCTGTAAAGACAGCGTTTGTAAAGACAGTCTCTGTAAAGACAGTCTTTGTAAAGACAGTCTCTGTAAAGACAGTGTTTGTAAAGACAGTGTTTGTAAAGACAGTCTCTGTAAAGACAGTCTCTGTAAAGACAGCGTTTGTAAAGACAGCGTTTGTAAAGACAGTCTCTGTAAAGACAGCGTTTGTAAAGACAGTCTCTGTAAAGACAGTCTCTGTAAAGACAGTCTCTGTAAAGGACAGTCCTCTGTACTCTGGTGGGGAACAGCTTTAATGGAAGTCTGAAGAGAGGTGTTTCTAGTGTTGGGCTCTCTCTAGGAAAAGTCAGTGTCCAGCTGAAGAAGCTCATGTTGGGCTTTTCTCTGCTGTTTAAGACAGATGAAAAGATCTTTGGGACAATTCCAACAATTCTTCTGAAACACTCCATTAATACAGTTTCAGGGCCCCTGTGAGTCACAGGCCCTTAGAGTTGTCCTACCTAAAAGGTTTAGATATGAGAGAAAATACTGCAGCTTACAGAGAGCTCCCTGCCCTGGATCCTCCAAGGTTTTTGACCTGTTACACCTGGAAACAGTCCATTAAGGGCCACATTCAAAGGGCCTCGCTCCACTGGCAGCCCTTTGAGCCACTGTTGTTCAGGCCTTTGCACCTATGATCGTGTGTGTGGGGAAGGAGCCTCCCATGGTGTTGAAAGGCTTCGCTGTGCTTGATCCTGAAGTGCTGGAGCCCCCTGGTGCCCCCTCAGCAGGCGGCCAGCAAAAGAAACCCTTTCCACTGCCATTGTGCTCCTTAAAGGTAATTTACAACACAAGACGAGCTCCCCTTTTGCCATGGAGTTCCTGTTTTTTTGCAATTCACACAGAAACGTTAAGTTACGGCAACCCCAGCGTGATCGTGAAGAAAGAAGGTCTGTAATGGAAAAGTTCACAGGCGGCTTTGCTGCAGCGTTAGTGGAGGAGCGCTTCTACAGTGCAGTCACAATAGCAGATTGTCATTTATGGTTATTTATAGGGAGCTGGGACTGAGGGGAGGGACGGAGGTGTTTGCACTGTGAATGTGGAAGTGGATGGATGGCCATATGCTGCTGTCATCAGCTCCACACGTCTGTAATGAGCTGGAATTATGACGAATGGAGCGGACTGTTCAAAGTAATGAAGGTTTAGGGGGAGCTGGGGAGGCGCTCTGCAGGCCGTGTGATTTATCAGGGAGTCACTGATAAAGGTGAACATCAGTCTGATCAGCTGATAACTGATCATTTACTGCACAGCATCACAAAACCCATATCAGGTCATTTTGGAGCGTTCCTATTGGTCCATTACTCATCAGATTCTGATCATAGTATAAAGAAAGGTCAGACTCACGTTATAAAGAAAAGTGCAAACATTCAAATAATGGAGATACAAGGTTCTTACAGGTCAGTATTGTAGTAGTTAAATGTTTGATTATAGATATTAATCCTAAATATCATCAGTGCAGGAAGCAGTGGGACCTCGCGCTGAGTGAAGCCTCACCAAATGAAGAGCACGGGGAGGTGGGATGCTGCTGGGGGTCCCCAGGAGAAGCTCAGGGTGTGTGTGTGTGTGTGGTCATGTGTGTTTAACTGTTTGAGGGTCCCAAACGTCTGCAGGGTGAGGGAGGACGGGAGAGCTGTGATGATTACAGGACAATAATCAGGCCTTTTACTTTTGTTTGTTTTGAATAAATTAAAGCATAAAGTCAACAGAGATACTCCACAACACCAAAGTGTGTGTGTGTGTGTGTGTGTGTGTGTGTGTGTGTACAAGTCTCGCCTTCATCATTACGTATATATATATATATATATATATATATGTGTGTGTGTGTGTGTGTGTCTGTGTAAGGGTATATATATAAATGTGTGTGTGTGTGTGAGCGTGTGTAAGGGTATATACATAAATGTGTGTGTATGTGTGTGTGTAAGGGTATATATATAAATGTGTGTGTGTGAGTGTGTGTGTGTGTGTGTGTGTGTGTAAGGGTATATATATAAATGTGTGTATGTGTGTGTGTAAGGGTATATATATAAATGTGTGTGTGTGTGTGAGTGTGTGAGTGTGTGTGTGTGTAAGGGTATATATATAAATGTGTGTGAGTGTGTGTGTGTGTGTGTGTGTAAGGGTATATATATATAAATGTGTGTGAGTGTGTGTGTGTGTGTGTGTGTGTGTAAGGTTATATATATAAATGTGTGTGTGTGTGTAAGGGTATATATATAAATGTGTGTGTGTGTGTGTGTAAGGGTATATATATAAATGTGTGTGTGTGTGTGTGTAAGGGTATATATATAAATGTGTGTGTGTGAGTGTGTAAGGGTATATATATAAATGTGTGTGTGTGTGTGTGTGTGTGTGTGTGTAAGGGTATATATATAAATGTGTGTGTGTGTGTAAGGGTATATATAAATGTGTGTGTGTGTGTGTGTAAGGGTATATATATAAATGTGTGTGTGTGTGTGTAAGGGTATATATATAAATGTGTGTGTGTGTGTGTGTAAGGGTATATATATAAATGTGTGTGTGTGTGTGTGTGTAAGGGTATATATATAAATATGTGTGTGTGTAAGGGTATATATAAATGTGTGTGTGTGTGTGTGTGTGTAAGGGTATATATATAAATGTGTGTGTGTGTGTGTGTGTAAGGGTATATATATAAATGTGTGTGTGTGTGTGTAAGGGTATATATATAAATGTGTGTGTGTGTGTGTGTGTGTGTGTGTGTGTGTAAGGGTATATATATAAATGTGTGTGTGTGTGTGTGTAAGGGTATATATATAAATGTGTGTGTGTGTGAGTGTGTAAGGGTATATATATAAATGTGTGTGTGTGTGAGTGTGTAAGGGTATATATATAAATGTGTGTGTGAGTGAGTGTGTGTGTGTAAGGGTATATATAAATGTGTGTGTGTGTGTGTAAGGGTATATATAAATGTGTGTGTGTGTGTGTGTGTAAGGGTATATATATAAATGTGTGTGTGTGTAAGGGTATATATAAATGTGTGTGTGTGTGTGTGTGTGTGTAAGGGTATATATATAAATGTGTGTGTGTGTGTGTGTGTGTGTGTGTGTGTGTGTAAGGGTATATATATAAATGTGTGTGTGTGTGAGTGTGTAAGGGTATATATATAAATGTGTGTGTGTGTGAGTGTGTAAGGGTATATATATAAATGTGTGTGTGAGTGAGTGTGTGTGTGTAAGGGTATATATAAATGTGTGTGTGTGTGAGTGTGTAAGGGTATATATATAAATGTGTGTGTGAGTGAGTGTGTAAGGGTATATATATAAATGTGTGTGTGAGTGAGTGTGTAAGGGTATATATAAATGTGTGTGTGTGTGTAAGGGTATATATAAATGTGTGTGTGTGTGTGTAAGGGTATATATAAATGTGTGTGTGTGTGTGTAAGGGTATATATAAATGTGTGTGTGTGTGTGTAAGGGTAGGGTATATATAAATGTGTGTGTGTGTGTGTGTGTAAGGGTATATATAAATGTGTGTGTGTGTGTGTAAGGGTATATATAAATGTGTGTGTGTGTGTGTAAGGGTATATATAAATGTGTGTGTGTGTGTGTAAGGGTATATATAAATGTGTGTGTGTGTGTGTGTGTGTAAGGGTAGGGTATATATAAATGTGTGTGTGTGTGTGTGTGTGTAAGGGTATATATAAATGTGTGTGTGTGTGTGTGTGTGTGTGTGTAAGGGTAGGGTATATATAAATGTGTGTGTGAGTGTGTGTGTGAGTGTGTGAGTGTGTGTGTGTGTGTGAGTGTGTGTGTGAGTGTGTGTTTTACGCGCGTTCTCCTCTAAAGCGAGGCGGGCCTCTGCGTTTGTGATGTGCGAGCGCGTGCGATAAGGAGGCGGGAGGGGGAGAGGAGGAGGAGGAGCAGGAGGTTGGGGCGGGGGGGGGCGGGGGGGTTGGCCGGGGGGGCGAGAGACCCCGTCGCGTTCTGACCCCCGAAAACATCTCTCTCTCTCGCGCGCGCTCTCTCACTCTTTAAAGCTGCACCGCTGATCTCGCGGGGCCACATTCGGTCTATGGACATCGCGAGAGCAGCCCGGCCAACAGCGCGCGCGTACCGGAGCACAGCATCGGCCTGAGAGAAGCGTCTGCAGCACGGTACGATCTCCCGCACCTCCTCGCGCCTCCCCGCACCTCCTCGCGCCTCCCCGCGATCACACTCACATCTACTGGATCTCTCTCTAACCGGCTCGCGCTGTGCGGATGGCAGGCAGCGCGTAGTGCAGTGTGTTTGTGTGTATCGTGGTGTCTCTCTCTCTCTGTGTGTGTGTGTGTGTGTGTGTGTGTGCGCGGAGTGTGTGGCTTGTGCATGTAAACACCCGCACGCGCTGGCGGTGTGTTTTTGTGCGTTAAGCCAGGCCGATCGTGCTCCCTCATCCGGCCTGCACCTCCACCCACCACCCTGATCCTCCACCCTGCTGCTTGTATTTTAACATGTGTGTGTGTGTGTGTGTGTGTGTGTGTGTGTGTGTGTGTGTGTATCGCAGATAGTGATCGCGGAGACTGTCTGCTCATCTGCCCCGGATCGCCGGACTGTCCCCGAGTGTGTGTCCCTCCCTCGCGGCGCATGGAGAAAAGGGTAAAGTGGCGCTCCTGCTCCTCCTGTCTCGCGAGTCCAGCTGTCCTCCACCTGCGCCGCCCGGACCGCGGAGATGGAGCGGCCAGCTGGACTTAAAGGGGAACTCCACCTTTTTACTCCTCCATAACTGAAGCAGCTCAGGTGTAAACAGGGGCAGTGTGGGGTCGGGGGGTCTGGGGTGACAGGCTGAGGGTTAGAGAAAAGCTGCTGAGTCAGAGGGGTCCTCAGTGCAGGTGAAGCAGGAGGCTGAAGCAGGTGAGGTGCTCAGTTATGGATGCAGTGGCTTTAACAACCACTACTTTACCAGCATCACCAGTACAGCTCAGAACTGGGGTCCGCTGGTGGGTTTGGGGAGTCATGACTCTGTAGTTCACACACTGAATTACACAGAGGTGTGGAGAGGTGTGGAGAGGCGTGGAGAGGCGTGGAGCTCCCTGTGTGCTCTTATTGATCTGTGTTGATTCAGGATTGCGGTGCTGTTAGAAACCCTTCCCTGCAGTAAGACCAGGTTTCAGCGCAGAAACTGAACTTAAGCTTTACATGAAATAACTAAGATCTCCTGAAGATTCACTATATCACAAACAATCAGAGAGAAAATAAACCGGATACAATCAAACGAATTACTAACAAACATGCCACACACTCCTAGTGTAAAAGGAGAAACAAGAGCTTCTCATCCTCATCCTCTGGAGATGTTCTAATGATGAACACAGTGATGGAGAACCTCCACCACTTTCTGTAGGAGTGTTATTAATAGTGTTTATTTTGATATCAGAGATTTACTGAGGAGGTTCATTCAGCACCCTGGATTCTCCTCAGTACACTCAGATCTACAGTACGTTCTCCTGTCCTTCAGTAACACAGTACAGGAGCAGGGCACCATCACTCTGGAGCTGAGAGGTGCGAGCTGGACGCCCTGCTGCTCCTCTATAGCCCCCCTAAAGCAGAACAGCATCGCTCAGCAGCACCAGAACAATTCCCACTTTCTTTCCAGAAGCAGTCCAAACATCTCCCCGTAGCTCGTCAGGACCCTTAAATGTGGGCCAGACGTCACATGCACAAACAGAAGGAGGAATCCTGTGAACAAACATGTGGAGGAGCAGAGCGGAGCAGAGCGGAGCAGAGCGGAGCAGACCAGCGCGGTAAAGTAGGTCACAGCTCGGGCTGGAGTGGAGCTCTAACAGCGCTAACAGCTCTAACAGCTCCCTGTGGCCCGCTGGTTCTTAATGGAGGCCTGAACAGAGACGAGCCTTCTAATACATCAGCGTTTCATCCAGCTCACACGGACCCGTATCCTCCATCTCTCCAGCAGAACGGCCCGTGTTGATGAAGGTGTGATAGAGACCACCATGTACTCCTCTGATCTCCGTTATGAGTCTGATAGACGGATGAGTTTAGATTAAGATGATGAATCTACGCTCCGCAGCTCTGCCCGGCGGCCTGTTGTTTCAGTGTCTGAGTCTCGGCATCCTGATCCGAGCGAGTCTGATCTAAAACCACTGTGGTGTTAAAGTCACTGCTGGGTGCTGAAGTGAGGGCCCTCCTCCGCCTCAACACTGCGCCGTGTTGTCGAGCATGTGGAGGCTGTGGTGTTAATGTGATGCAATTACTGCAGTTTGTACCAATTTGGCAAGTGTCCATCCAGCAGACCACTGACCAGTCAGGGAGGCTGAAGCTTAGACATCAGACCCGGTTCTGCATGTTTTGCTGGTGGTCGTTGATGGGAGCATGTTAATGGGTTTGCTGAAGGGGGGGGGGGGGGTGTTTTAAGGGGTGTTGTAAGGGGTGTTGGTGGATTTCTGCAAAGAGGCTAAACAGATCAATCTGATGATTTGATTAGATTTGAGCGCTGCTGATGCTCATGATCTGCACTCGGATCTGATTCAGATCAGACGCTTTTACTTTAACACTTCTTTATTACAACTTCTTTATACGTTTTGACTGAATGTAGTTGATTTAAATTAATTTTATAATGTTCACTATTTCAGTTTAAACTTCTGCAGTCTGTAGTTTCACAATCTGTAATCTACAGCTCTTTTAGGCACTGGTCAAAAGTGGTCACCGGCCTCATCCTTCTAGAAGATCACCTCCAGCCCAAACCTCGCACACCGCTAGGGTTCAGTCAGCTAATCAAGAGCGTCTGACGGCTGTAATCAGACGACTTTAGCACTTTGGGCTGCAGTTAGTGTGAAAATGACTTAATAGAGCGGTTGTTCAGAGGCAGGGTCACAGAACAACACAGAAACGGACTGTTGGAAAAGTTGTTAAGCGCCCAGGTGTGTAAACATGACAAGCATATTTAAATACAGCTCATTTAAATACAGCTCATTTAAATACAGCTCATTTAAATAGTGTAATGGTGAGTATAACGAGGCCAGATTGAGCTCGGAGGATTCTCCGCCCGTTTGCTGTGTGTGTTGGGGTGGTGTGTGAGAGGCGGGAGAGTTGCTGGTGTTTATCCTCTGCTTTTATGGCAGGTTTGTTTCTGCGTGTCCCTCGGTGAGCGTCGCTCAGCGCACATCAAACGCTGTCTGCTCCCAGTGTTTATTAAGGAGGAGTGGAAATTAGCTACAACTTCAAACAGCCTCTCGCCCTCTCACACGCTCATCTACACCCATCCCACACATTTACCATTTCTGTGTATTTACTACTCGCTCTCTCTCTCTCTCTCTCTCTCTCTCAGTATGAAGAGCTGGTGCAGTACCCAGGGTCTGACATTATGCCTGTGGGGGGGTACGGAGAGGCGATGAGGTCCTTGCCCCCACCTCACTACGGCCACACAGTACCCGACTCGCTCAAACACCACCGCGATCAGATCTATGGGTGAGGCACAAAAACATCAAACAGAAAAAACGTCATTGTTTCAGATGCTGTTTATGTGTTTTATGTATTGTGATATATTTTCTGCATATATACTATACACACACACACACACACACACACACACACATACATATACAGTTTTTGCTAGTGGTGTAACAGGGAGCTCATTGTTGTTGGCTACACTAGTACACTACAGCATGTGCACACATTCAGTGATAATTAGGAAATTTACATTGCCATGGAAACAATTTTATTGATTTGTTTCATCAGAGTAACAAAAGGCCTCTGAAGTGTGATTTCTCTTCTCATTCATGTGTTTGCGTTTTTGTTTTTGTTATAAAGGACAAACAAAAATCTATGAATCTGTATTGACATGATTTCACAAATTTACTGTAAAATAAAAATGATCAGATTATGTTTTATATGTAGAGAAATAATTAAAGGATTGTTATGTGTGTGTGTGTGTGTGTGTGTGTGTGTGTGTAGCCATCCACTGTTTCCACTCCTGGCTCTGGTGTTTGAGAAGTGTGAATTGGCCACCTGCTCGCCACGTGATTCCACCTCCCTGTCAAACCCTTCACATCTTCCTGGCTTGACCAATCACAGCGATGTTTGCTCATCGGACTCGTTTAATGAGGATATCGCTGCCTTCGCAAAACAGGTGAGCAACAAATTTCAGATTAGAGCAGAGCAGATTAGATTAATGGTTGGGAGAAGCAGCAGATATGATGCAGAGGAGCGACACGTGTACTGATCTCAGCCTTTTCCTGATGTTCCCAGATCCGTTCAGAGAAACCCATCTTTTCATCAAACCCAGAACTGGACAATTTGGTAAGACACTCTCACACACACACACACACACACACACACACACACACAGACAGACAGTCCCTATATAATAATAATAATATGTCTAGTGTGCAGCTGTGTCTGTCTGTAATGATATGTAATTATTTTGTAATTGTATAATTTTCCAGATGATCCAGGCCATCCAAGTGTTACGTTTTCACCTGCTGGAGCTGGAGAAGGTGAGCTTCCCTCGGGAATAATCGTCCGTTCTGCCTCTTTTATAATATCCTTTGTTTGGCTGTGTTCCTGGGAGTCGGGTTTGAGTGAACTCCTGTCTCCTGTCTCTGCTGCTGTAGGTTCACGACCTGTGTGATAATTTCTGCCATCGCTACATCACCTGTCTTAAGGGCAAGATGCCCACTGATTTGGTGTTAGAGGATCGGGAAGGAGGTTCCAAATCTGACATGGAGGACTTCAGTGGTTCCTGCACAAGCCTGTCAGAACAGGTGAGTTAGAAATACAGTTTCTAAACATGAACATAGAGAGAAGTCCTCCGTGAAGACCGAACACTGAACACTGACAAATGCTCGTTGAATGCGTCACTCGTGTGAGGTGGTTTGATTGTACACAGCAGTAAAGTTAGTATCTTACTGTCCGAGTGACTCCTGCTATTTCTCCTGATCTAGAATCAGTCTTGGTTGCGAGACACAGATGACTGTGTGTCTACCCCCTCAGGCACCCCCAGTGCTTCCTGTGGACTCACCACGCACAGCACAGAGAACTGCAGCGACGCCGGTACTTACAACACACACACACACACACACACACTCACCCCAACATCACACATACATATACAGTTATTACAGTTATTATACAGTGAGGCATCTTATATTTTTATTTATTTTCCATCACAACGATTTATTAAGTATTGACTCCCTTTAATCCCAGGAGATGGACTGGATGCAGCTGTAGCGTCTCCCAGCACAGGAGAGGAGGACGAGACAGACCGAGACCGGAGAAGCAACAAGAAAAGAGGGATTTTCCCCAAAGTGGCAACCAACATCATGAGGGCTTGGCTCTTCCAGCATTTATCGGTAAGAGAGAGAGAGAGGCAGAATGACCTGTGGTGGCGTGTTATACTGTAGAGGAATCTGAACACTGAAATGAGCGGATCTGATACTGTCGATCAGGACAGTGTCGTCCAGGACCAAGGGTTAACCTCGGCCCGGTTTCAGTGTATGATGTGAGGAAGGTTTTAGCAGGAGATACAGTAAGAGAACGTTGTAGAACGTGGATTAGCCATCTCGAGTCAGTAGGTGTGAAATCAGAATTTGATGAACTTGCTGCGGGGGAATATTGCCTAGCTGAGCGGATCTGAAATGAGAGGTGCCGGTGCAGTACAGTAACGAGCATATGGTAATTAGCTGCTAATGAAGCTGCTGTAATTACACACAGAACTGAGCTCCACCACACTGACTATAAATAAAGAGGGGAGAGACAGGGTGCCAGCAGAGCTGAACTCTTTCTCTCTGGCCTTTCTTGAGCCAAAGTGTTGCCCCTGCGTAATGTTGAAGGGTCAGTCATCACAGACAATTAGATCTTACATATTCATGTTTACAGTGTGTTTACAGTGTGTTTACAGTGTGGGTGGATGATATGAAGTTAATGTTATTATTTTTTTAAATAATGGTACAGTATTATAATAATAATAATAAGAAGAATAATATGAAGAATAAGAATTTAGCAGAGCAGTGATCTGTGAGTTCAAATAATAAAACTCACAGTTTTAAATTTAAGCCAATTTGTTGATCATCAAGTGATTGATTTTCATGGCAATTTTGATTTATCAGCAGCAAGATTTCTTTAAAAACCTCCCTTTTCGTTCTATTCCAGCATCCATACCCATCTGAGGAACAGAAAAAACAACTCTCCCAAGACACAGGACTGACCATCCTCCAGGTCAACAACTGGTAAGTAAATAAAATCCCCAGTCCCCGAGGTATTTTACACCGAGCTTTTAACAGTGCTCATCAATTTACATTTACCCCACCACTGCCAATCAATAAATTACTGCACCTCGATCAATACTTGTTTACCTGTAATGAGGATTAATGTTAGGCAGGGGGGATTAATGCCTAGGTTTGTTTATTACCTGTGTGAGAGTTTTCTTAGTAGACTTTTATTATGATTTAATTAAATAAATAATTGGGTTTTAGTAAATGAGCTCTTATTTCTGTAAACAGGACGTGCTTTCATTCACACGCAGTTTTATCTCTCCGTTTATAAACGAATAAAGATTTAACTTCATCTCCTGCTGTTGTTTCACCTGTAGATTATTTACCGGTTTCTGTACTGGACTGTATGTTGTCCTCTGTGTGACGCGTATCCTCTCTTTGCTCAGGTTTATAAACGCCAGACGCAGAATAGTTCAGCCCATGATTGACCAGTCCAACCGCTCAGGTAAACAAGTCTTCCAGTCTCAGATTTTCCAGTTTACTGTATAGCAGTTTACCATTGTGTTTCCCGTGACCTCTTTACAGCCTGGCTGCTCTCTATTAGGCCAAATTCAGTTCAATAAGCAGTCAGAGCTGAAACACTGTGTGTAAAGTGTGTGATGGATACGTGGAGATGTGTTGAATTTGCAGCTGAGTTCCTATATATGATCTGTGTGTGATCTGATTTAAACTGTGTGTGTGTGTGTGTGTGTGTGTGTGTTTACACAGGTCAAGGTGCCCCATACAGCCCAGAGGGGGCAACAATAGGAGGTTATGGATTAGAGGGTCAAGCTCACTTAGGCCTTAGGACAGCAGGTAAGCGCTATATCTGTAGAGTAGAGAGAATTACACTACAGTTAACTAAATTAAATTATAACTAAATTATAAATGAAATGAGAAAATATGCTGTATATGGTATGATGAAACCACTGATAAATTTGATTTGAGATATGTATATATATATATATAGATCTTAATATTTAATATTTTTGAAGATATATAATTATATCTATTTATTAGTTAAACATAGCTGTAATTAAAATCATGTATATTATATATCTATATATGTATATGTAATTCAAAATTCTATAAATTTACTCATTCTCTGGGTCCTGGTTGTGTAGGTCTTCAGGGAATGCCATCTCTGCCTGCTGACTACCCTGGGGCGCTCTTACCCCAGCCAGGTTACGCCCATGCCACACCGTCTCTGCACCCTTACCCTGCGCCCCACCCCGCCATGCTACTGCACCCACCCCCCCACCCCCATTCTGCTGAGCCTCTTATTGGACAAAGCCTCGACATCCACGCCCACTGAGAATGGGAGAGGGGAAAGGACAGACAAGGAGGAGCAAAAGAAGGCAGAGCCTTCTACTGGTTTCACCTCAGCGGCACGGCGCGCCGCTCAGATGCACTCACAGTATCTTCACCTCTGCAGTGGTCGAGCTACAACACTAACCCTTTATAATCACTGTGTCTTAAACCCAGCGACACACAACCTTCTGACTTTATACATCACAGACCGGAGGACAGTGCCCCACAGACAGCGTTACGCTCCTCAGCCGATATCTCACCCCGCGTTGATTTTGGGTCGTGCATCGCCGTGAATACGCGGGACTTTTTTTCTGTTTTGCTGCACGCTTCCGCTCGATCAGCTGACACCCACGTCTTCCTATGGCCTTTGGGGTGACCTGAGCTCTCTCCCGCGGCCCTGAACTAAACTCTGGGGCCTTCGAGGCCTCGCCTGCCTTGCCCAGAACCCCTTCTTCAGGAACACGGACAGAGGAGCATGCCAGATGTCTGCAGTCTGGTGCCTTCACAACTGTACCAAATAGTCCTGCAGCAGTCTTCTACAACCTGTGCTTCTGTCAAGCCTCTCCTCAAGCCCAAAGACTTCAGTGCTGGATGCTTTCAATAAAACGAGAGAGTTTGGAGAGGGCTGATAGCTGACCTCCTCAGCCAGTCTTCGCAGCTACGGTCCAATCCTAGTCTTCCCACAATGATGGCAGATCAGTTCCTTGTCTTAGCCCTACTGTCACTATGCCTGTTGTCATCAGTACATCCTATTTAATTTAAGTTTTGTTTTATGTTGAATCTATTTTTGTATTTATGTATTTCAAAGACTCAGTCTCACCAAACCTTGAGTTGATGTTAATCTTCAGTTTTTTGAAGCTTTTATTAATGGCAGGCCTGTCCAGGTCCTAAACAAGCACATTTTTCGTTTGCTTTGTAGGATCCGACTCCTGCGCCAGTGCGCTCCTCTGCCCACCACAGTAAACTCTATTAACTTGTATGTTTTTGGTGAAGAGTTCTAACGGTCCTCACAGAGATGTTGGAGCCATGCTGAGGGTGACGTCAGAGGGTGACGGGGCTTCGAGTTTTCATTAACTGAACTAAAATGTGGAAGCTATGACTTTCCTTTTTTTGAAATCATGTGTCTTTCAGCATTTAATCAGTAGCGCTAAACAGTCCGATCATAATGTTTATAATGATGATGGAATGATAATGTTGACAGTGATGCTACTAAACCACTTTCTTTAGAAAATCTGGGCTCTGTTTTCTTTCTTCGTCTCTGACATCACATGAATGCTCACCTGGGGACATCACCTGTCTTTAACCTGCCCGCTGGTTTCTCCGTCATTCTACACATGACCTTAAATTAACATTTTATACCTCAGAATATTACTGCTCACATGTAGGTCTGTGGCCTTTACATACTAGCACCTTCATAAAGACTTACAGTAACACTGAAACACTGAAGACTAAGAACACTAATGAACCATCTACTCCTTTACTCTTCACTTCAGACAAATCACATATTAATGAACTGATCTACAGCACCTCTGCCTCACTATAGTGTATTATAGAGTTACATAATATTTAATTAACTTGAATACATAAAGGCATATGCAAAAGTTTGGACACTGTCAGTACTTAGTAACACCTCCCTTCTGGAAGCAGTGAGAAAAGTTAGTTTCTTGATGGCCTGCATCACATTAGCTTCCAGGATTTGCTGATATTTAGTCAAATCTATTCTTCAGTCCAACATTACAGTGTTTCCAGTGCCACCACAGATCTCCCTCCATGCTTAGTAGGAAAGATGTTCCTTTTATCAAATGGTGTTTAATCACTCAGCAGCACTTTCCCTAAATCCTTTGGCTGGTCTAGAGACTGTTCTGCAAACTTGAGACAATGAGCTTTTGAGCTGAGGTCAGAGTAAAGGTAAGGTCTATGAGGAACACTGCACAGGAGAATGCTGCGCCACCTCTCTGTTGATGTACACTTTGCTTGGCCTTTCTGGGCGGCATATGAGCAGCTCCAACTCTGAGTTTTCTTCTTGACTTCTCTTGACTTCCACACTTTGCCTTACTTGCTTACATTTCTTAATCACATTTCGGACAGAGGAACGTGAAACTCTTGCTCTGCGTGGTAGGAATTGGGTCCTTAGAGAAGCTTGGGTGCTGGATATTGGTACAACGTTTGAAGAGTGAGAGAATGCATGACGCTGTGGAGCTGTACACGGCTGACAATTCCTAATGATCCATCTTAACCTTCTCCTCCTAATGAGTCAATAAAAGTCTAACGAGGCCATTGCATTTAAATACTTTACAACCAGAAGGGTGAGACTTCAGCACATCTCAGTTACTACACTATTATTTTAAATTCATCAGGTATGAAGTAATCGTGCTTTAACATGTTCAGAGAAATGTTTAAATACGTTTGTTTACTTTTCATTTTTCCCCGAAAACATGAAACTGTATGTTTTAGTCCACAGCGGCCGAACGAAAAACACAAACTGCTCCACAGGAAAAACTATTTTCACTCAGAGAATTCTCTGGACACAAGTCAACTTTAAAATCAGTGTATAAGGATATTTCCCAGTGATCAGTATTTGGCATGAACTGATCCTAGATCTGTTACACTGAGTCACCTGGTCAATGCAGTCCTATATAATGCTCATACAGTTACTGCAGTCTGATACTCAGAGCTGTGAGAGAGAGCTGCCTAAGGACTGAAAGTGAGGCCGTTTGTGCCCCACTGACCCCCCCAAACTCTCTCTCTCTCTCTCTCTCTCTCTCTCTCTCTCTCTCTCTCTCTCTCTCTCTCTTTCATCCCCTCAGTCTTTCTCTCTCGTCCATCCCCCCAGCCAGTGTGATGGATTCAGCCTACAGCAGGGGTTAGAGTTCATTCAGGGGTTAACAGGAAGTGGCCTATCTCTCTGACCCTTACAGCTGACCCTGAGTCACTTTAATTCCTCCGCCTGTCCTCACGCCCATTTGCCTTCTTTCACTGGTTTTCCTTCCAAAAGCAGCCGGTGTTTATCCCAAGTGAAAGATGAAGAGACATTTGTAGACCTTTCTCCAAAGTCCCTGTTTTCTCAGCGTCCCCATCACGGCCATCAGTTTCCCGCTGTAAATGAAGGTGAAGAAATGACCACACCGTGAGGACATCGCCATTCCACTGGATGCCCATGGTTGATGACTGGCCACTACCGCAACACAAAGCACCATTTATGGCCATAGTGCGTGCATCTCGGAGCATGTCATTTATTGCCTCTGGGGTGGGACGAACCGTGGACACACAATTTACACAAAGTCTCCTTACAAGGGCCTCAGTGTCATTAAATGTGTACGATGTGTGTGTGTGATCCTGCGTGTGTGCTCGTGCGTATGTGTGTAGCTTTGTGTGAGGGGAAGGGGGATCGGAGTGGCTGTGAGAGAACATTAATCATCCAATTACACACCTGCCAGAATACAGACAAGGGGGTGAGGAGAAAGCGAGCAGAGCGAGGGAAAGGAAAAAAGGAGAAAAAGAGAGAGAGAGAGAGAGAGAGAGAGAGAGAGCGTGGTAGAGAGATACTGAGTGTGTGTGTGTGTGTGGGGGGGGGGGGGCGGAGGGGGGGTATGCTAAACTGCAAAGGAACAGGCTTTCACAAAGAAAGTTCATGAATAGAAAAAAGACCAAAGACCAAAGACTAGTGAATGAAGCTGAAGCTAAAGACGTGTGGACAACAGCACGAGTGAGCATCAAGCTTAGGGTCAGTCCTCGCTTCGCCTGGACGCATGAATGTGGCCTGAACAGTGGAATGCATTTTCTTACTTCATTCAAATACTCAGTAAACACTTACCATCAGCACAGAGACCGGACCAGCATCAACAGAGTCTTGCTTTTACTGACATCAGCTTTACGGATGTGCTCCTGGAGCGTTGAAGGGTTTCCATTAAAGACTAAAGCAGCTACAGGAACACCTCAGGGTTCTGCGGAACCGCCAGGCCTCTGCTTTGAGAGAACAGCAAAAGGAAAGCATGAAAGCGCGGAGATTGTGGATGCTGGATCTCCTGGATTAACCCAGAGAGTAATTGGTTTGAAAGTGTTGGGGAACATTTTGCCACCAGCGCTCATTTATTTATCTCCATTAACGGCAGCGCCTTCATTAGAGCTGACACTCGTTAGTGAGCTGTCAATCACAACATTCCCAGCAGAGGAATTCACAGCAGTTTGGCTGATCTGAGCAGGCATGGTACTGTGTGTGTGTGTGTGTAATGCACTAAAGTCATCACTTCACTCTTAAAAATAAAGGTGCCAAAAAGGAAGCGATGCTTTAAAACAACTTCTGATTAATGGTTCATTAGGAACTACTTCCTGAAGCAGACATGAGAGACTTTAGTGGCAGCGGTTCAGGGCAGATACAGTCCAGCAGCTTCAGTAATGTTAAGATTTGCAGACTGAAACACCTCATGGATGAGAGTCAAGTCAAGTCAAGTCAAGTCAAATTTATTTGTATAGCGCTTTTTACAACTGTTGTCGTCACAAAGCAGCTTTACATAATTATTACTTAATAAAGAACAGAGACAGAGAAGAAAGAAGAAATAACATGAAGGGTCAAAGACCCCCGTGAGCAGCCAACGCCGACAGTGGCAAGGAAAAACTCCCTCAGAGCTGGAGGAAGAAACCTTGGGAGGAACCAAGACTCACAAGGGGGACCCATCCTCCTCTGGCCAGACTGTTTTAAACATTAATGATAAAAATTACCAAACCAGGTACAACAGAAAGTTAATAGTTGTGATATTAATAGTAATAGTTGTGATATTAATAGTGGTCAGCAGACTGGATGGAGGTCAGCAGACTGGATGGAGCTGACAGAAAGGCTACAGTAGCACAGATGACCGCTCAGCTGTACAGCTGTGGAGAGCAGAGGAGCATCTCAGAAGCAACAACAGCAGGATGAGCTACACCAGCAGGAGAACCACCTCGGGTTCCACTTCTGTCCGCCAGGAACAGAAAGCTGAGGCCGCAGTGGCTCAGCACAGGCTGACCAACGCTGGACAGCTAACGACTGGAGAAACGTAGCCTGGTCTGATGGATGTGGTGTAACGGTGTGAGGAAGGTTTTCTTGTTCATCGCTTGAACTCCAAAGACTGTGTGAGCTATGTTGCTGACCATCTGCATCCTTTCATGACCACAGTTCATCATCTTCTAACAGCTACTTCCAGCATGATGAAGGATCACGGTTTCATGAACATGTTGAGGTCAGTTTTCAATGAAGGTGACTTCCCACTCGATAGATCTGAATCCAGGAGAACATCTCTGAGATGAGGTGGAACAGAGGATTGTGTGACTCAGTCATGCCAACGTGGACCAGAACCTCAAAGGACCATTTCCATCATCTTATAGAATCCATGCCACAAAGGACTGAGGTTCTCCCAATATTACTGGGTGCTCAGTCCTCCGTGCCTGAACGTCATAATCAGGAATATACGCTGTTTTAAGGCCTACAGTATTGGTCCAATACTGAACCAATATGTTCACTTACAATCATCAGAGTCATCAGTCACCTCTTGTATTCAGGGTGGAAACTCCGCCCCTGTGTTTGACATGGGGTCCTATCTTAAATGCCTCAGGCCCACAACCATCTGTGAACCCACAACTGCCATACTGTGTAATTTACGGCTGTTGGGATGCATAATGCCGTTAAATAAAAGCTGTGGGATAACACGGGGTACGACATCCTACCGTGGCTGATCATAACGGAGGACCTGTGAGGTGAAGCACTGCTGCAGAAAAAGCTTTCGATTCTGTGTTTGTGCAGAGAGGGGAAACCCAGATGTTGCATCAGCAAGGCTGAGGTCATAAATAAAGGCCGAATGCCAGATGTCCCATTAGGCAAATGTGATTGGGTTTGCAGTTTTTGCCTACAGATTGAGGGGGTTCCATATGTAGCCTGTGAACGTGGCCGTCCTGTACGCATGTAATTATGGAGGATGGATTACTGTGCATGGGCCAGCATGCATAAGTGTGTGTTAGCATACGGGACAGACTGAGTAATAGCAGACGTGCATGTGTGTGGAACAGAGCACACGTGTGCATATATGGAGAAGTCTACATGCTTAGGAAACAGCACAAGAGAAAGAGCCTGAGGTAGGAGTAGTGGTGAGAGCCACAGGAACCCCTCAGCTGTGTTTGAAAGAAGTGGGAGTTCAGTTATTACCACTATTATTAATATTATTACTATTAATATAACACTAACAGTGTCTTTACTGAACATCAGATTTACACAGCTGAGAGAGACACACGTCTTCAGACTATTCTGGCTGATTTCTGAAAAAGACATGCAACACTGCCCCCTTCTGGTTTAAATGGGTTATCAACTGACTGCACTGTGTTTTATAGTGCTGCTTTTTTTAAAGACAGACAGGTTGTGAAACAAAGCAATACAGTATTCAATATTTGTAGAACATTATACATTATCATCATTTTCATCATATAAAGAATTTATTATGGTTGTACTGATAAGCTGCAGCAGAGCTGCTCAGGCAGTTGGAACAATGGGGTGGATTTTTACTTTCTGGACCTGAATTTTACATCTGTAGTATTTACATAATATCAAATATCAACAGCATTCAATTACAAACACTACCAGCAGAGGGCGGCGGCAGCGAGGCACTGTTACCCAAGGAAACTCCAATTCCCAGAAATCCTAGAGGGTAATTAGTGCCAACCAGACACACCTGGTGGTCACAGCATTTAAGGCTGTGAGAAACAGCCCTTCTCTGTCACACCTTTGTAGAGGGGTGACCGGTACGGTACACAGAGCTGAGAGAATGAGAGAATGAGAGAATGAGAGAATGAGAGAATGAGAGAATGAGAGAATGAGAGAATGAGAGAATGAGAGAAGAGCTGTAGAGATCACACTCGAGCAGCTCCACAGTAAAAGAGTCAGTACTGAGTGAGGAGTAGACTGAGGGTATAGAGAGGCAAGCGCTGATCCTCAGCTTCTTCCTTTAAAGAGAGAGAGAGGTGCAGTTGTTTTTCATCAGTAGTTTTAGTGCTAGCTCAGTTTGAGCTTCACCATCTTGGCGTCTCCTTTGTTTGGTTTTCCCGCCTTTTTTGTTTCATGGGGGGCGAAACTCCACCCATTACCTGTGCTCACTGGTGGAGCAGTAGTAAGGTGTTGGACTTCCAGGGTTGCTGGTTTAAAACCAGCTGGGAGCAACTTTCCTCCCACAGTGACAAAAACACCCACAGTGACATTACCCACATCCTCACATCACTGAAGGCCTGTCCTTACAGGGTCCCTCTCTGCACCTGGCTACGCTCCCTGACCGGCCCATAACCTCCTTTCAGAACTGAACTCTAAACGTTTACACACTCCAGTTCTGTCTTGAACATGCAAGATAATCCAACCCAACCACTACTCTGCAAGGGTTCCCATTGATATACACTGTCTGTCCAAATGTTTGTAGACACCCCTTCTAATGAATACATTCAGCTTCTTCAAATTTCACCTATTGCTGACACAGATGTGCAAATGCACACACACAGCTTGTCTAGTCCCTGTAGAGAAGAAGTACTGCCAATAGAATAGGACTCTCTGGAGCAGATCATCATCATGACCCTATCGGCACCATACTGCCTAATACCAGGCGTGGGCTAGAGGGGTATAAAGCCCCCCAGCATTGAGGAGCTGTGGAGCAGTGGAAGAACTGTGTTCTCTGGAATGATGGTGGTGGAGCTCCATCCAGTACTTTTGAGATGAGTTGGGGATGATGACCTCACTAACTCTCTTAAGACTGAATGCAATAAATCAAATCCTCACACCAATGCTCCTTCACAATCTAGTAGAAAGTCTTCTTCTCTGGACAGTAGAGACAGTAACTCCAACAGAAGCAGGATCAGCTCTTTAATACTCTTGATTTTAGAAGAAACACTTAAGAATAAGCAGGTGTCCCAATACTTTTGTCCATTTAGTGTATGAGAAATCATGTGATGAACAGCTGGTGTTGGCACAGAGTTTAACTGACTTAAAAAGACCTACACTAATTAAAGCTTAGGTGTCCAACACAAGGGGCTCTGGGGGGGCTGGTGCAGGAGCGTGGTGTGAGTGGCAGTGGGGCGGCAGTGGGGTGGCAGTGGAGTGCTGCCTCTGGTTTAGGGTGTCTCACTCAGCTGACCTGACGTTCTCAGTTCTCAGCTCTGACACAGACAGAGCACAGCATGGTTCTGCAGATCGGTCTGCAGTGTTCCACCATGCTTTGCTACTGTGGATGTTCCAGGCGTTGGCCCTCTTCCTCCTCTTCCTCTCCAAGAACCTCCAGATCTTCACTCAGTCTCTGCTGTGCTGCTCTCTCCTCACCGGGCAGAGCTGCTTCAGCGTCCCACCCGTCTCCTGAGTCTCCTCCTGCTTTAGGACCACTAGCTTCTGCAGCCTCTCCACGGGAAGTCCTCCTGAAGGTCCGGCGATTCCTGCTGCGTCGTGATTGGTTGCAGTGGAGAGTGCGTCTGCGATGCCATTGGCTGAGAGACTTGTGGGCTTCTGCGCTGAGCTGGCGCACTGCCAGCCGAGGCTGAAAACTGCTGATGTAGAACAAAGCAGCGTAGAGGGACGTCAGGTAGTAGCCACCTACAGAGACGAGGGGGGGGGGGGCTATTATTATTATTATTATTATTATTATTATTATTCAATGGAGATTAGAGAGCATATGTATTTACATATGTAATAAATAGCATCTGATAACAATAATACTAATGTACGGACACTTATGTGTGTATGTGTGTGTGTGTGTGTGTGTGTGTGTGTGTGTGTGTGTGTGTGTGATCTGCTGAAACACCCACACCTACCTTCCCCCTGAAGCTGTGAAGGGTCTAACAGCTCCATCATGTAGTCTGTGTCTAACTGCAGAGTAGCAACATCACTGCGCAGCAACACCCAGGTCAGACACGGCAGGAAATCATCAGCCCCGAAAACCACACCTGTCCCAGAACAGTCCCTTCAGCTCTCACACACTTACAGTACTCTCACAAACACATGTAATACCACACACACACACACACACACACACACACACACACACACACACACACACACAGCAGCAGCCAGCACATCCGTACCACACACAGACCACTTACAGAGAATCAGACGACTGTCCAATTCAGAACAGTGAAACATTGAGATAATAATAATAATAATAATAATAATAATAATAATAATAATCAGACATGCATCAGATACCTGATACCTGAAACACAGCGCCTTTCTGAGTTCACACTGATCTCCTGTCAGTTTGTAAAAGAGATGCTCCTCAGCATCCTATTACTCCACCCCCTCTCCTCAGCACCCCCTGTCTCTACAGGGCTTTAGTCTGTAATTATACAGCTGCAGTGTGGGAGGCTCTCACCAGGCTTGGCGTTGGCGCTCATGCTGTGGTAGATGTTCTTGCAGACTTTGAGAAGACTGTCCACCTTCTTGTTGGGGGAGTAGGCCTGGTGCATGGTGGCCCAGCGCTGCTGGATCTTCTCCAGCATCACGGCGTCCGGCACCCCGGCCCCTGCTGTGCCCTCCAGTTCCTCCAGGCTGCGGACAGACAGGGTTTTCTGGTTGTGTTCCAGGCGCTGCAGGCTGCCGTCATCCTGCCGAGCTGTCTTCATGCACACGTACAGATGGGAGTACACCGGCTTTAGAGCCACCTTGTGCAAAGCATGCTCTAGCATGGCATCTGTAGGGAGGAGGGACAGGGATGGGGAGTGAGACAGGAAATACTAGAGGTGTAAAATTCAGGTCCAGAAAGTAAAAAATCCGGATTTTGTAATGTGGCTGTGTACAGGGATCAGATTAATTCTGCAATTGTGATTCTGTGAACCAATGACTTTACTCTGTGTGATTCTTACCAACTTCATAATCAGGCATGTCCCCCAGGCAGTCTATGATGCTCTGGATGTCAGCGCTGTCGTACAGTGCCTCCCTCAGGCCTGTCAGAGAAGTGCGCACCTCCTGCAGCATCTCTGTGCTGCTCACACCATAAATTGTCCTGGATTTCAGGATCTGCTCTATGAAGCCCCTCACAGCCTCAGCGAAGGGGCCGTCTTTGCGTTGGCTCATCTCCTGCACGCGTTTGTACAGCCGGCGTTGAGGAGACACAATCCCCCCCAGCGCCAGCCCCACCGCAGACAGGCGGTTTTTCACCTTGTTGGCCAGGGGTAGCCGGGGGGAAGGTTGTGACTGGCAGGGGCTTAAGGCAGGCTCAGGCTCCTCCTCTATGCTACTGACTGACAGGGAGTCCAGTTCCAGGCATGGAGGGTGAAGTAAGGTGGAGGGAGGCGGGGGGGTTATCCAGAACGTGTCCTCCACCCAGGACACCCGGTGGGGAGACTGAGGAGGCTGGCTGCTTAAAGAGTCCACACTCACCCTCTTCAGAGGATCAGGGTTACTGGAGGTGCTCAACCTGCGCAGAACCACATCTTCCGGAGTCCCGGGGGTCGGGGTCTGCTGGCTTACAGGGTCTGCTGGAGAGATCAGAGCCTACGTCAAGCTGAGGTTGTATTCAGGATGGCTGATTTTAAGGCTGATTTCATTGGAAACTGATTGCTTTGATTGTTCTCCCATCAGCTGGGTCAACTTCTGAGCTCATGCCAAGTCAGTGATTTAGATTATTCAGCTAATTAATAAAGGTAATTAAATAAAAATTCACATCAGTTCAGTCTGCTATGATGAAGAATTCTCTGAACACTGAACACACAGGTGGGGACACGGAGGGCTTGGAACAGAGCTAGGTGTCCGACCACTCTGATAATCTTACAATATTAAAAGACAATTCATCATATTTTCACATATAAAGCAGAATCCTAAACCACAACTAAGACTGAGTCACATTTTGAGATCAAAGTTAATAATTTAATAGACTGATAGAATTGTAAGTCATCATTTCAAGTGAGAATGAGCTACCACAGCCGTCTGTGATCAGTTTATATAAATATAAATATATAACTGAACAAAAGTAGTGGAGAAAAAGCTTCATCAGCATAAATTCAAGCAAATCATCATTTTTACATTAAAACTAAATGAGAACATATTTTATTAATGAGTCTTGGTTGATTTAAAAGAACCTGTATCTCCACCTTCGGCTGTATCACTATACAGCAAAGCCCGCTTTATATAGCTCTGCCTACAAAAGAAGAGTGGCTACGTCTTCCTGTTGATCTTCCGCTGTACTGAGCTAAGAGAGGATGGAGATAAAGGAGGTGTAGAGCTCAGAAGACTGTTCGAGCTCCTGCTAAAGGAAACCTAGAGTCCTCTGCAGGGACGTTTTTGATGCAGGGCCACTTTCGACCAATGCACCCACTACCATGCCCCTACTGCTGGTCCACCACCCAAATATTAGTTGATGAACAGCAGCTCTGAGCAGTGTGTGCGTGTGTGCGTGTGTGCGTGTGTGCGTGTGTGCGTGTGTGCGTGTGTGCGTGTGTGTGTGTGTGTTACTCTCTGGTGAGGGGGCGTTGTTTCCGGTAGACTGGGCAGTGAAAACACTGATCAATAGCAAAATACTGCCAAACATCTTCTCTCACCTGAGCTCTCCAAACTGCCCGCAGGCTCATCCAATGAGCGGCCTCTCTTCTTAATCCCCGCCCCTCCCCAGGGTCTGGTCGTACTCAACCGCTGCTCTCGCCTCATGTTGCCTAGACGATTAGTGAGCTGTGGGGTGGCTGAGGGACCAGTAAGCCAATCATCTCCATGCTCTTGGAGGTACAGTGGGTTGATGATGCATAGAGCTCCGCTGGCCGTCGTCAACTGCCGTAAAATGAACAGGACAGGACGTTATGAGTGAATGACAGGGATAGATCTCAATCAGCTGCACTGATCAGTTTCCTCCTAGACTTTCCACGATCAATAGCAATTAGACAGAAGATCAGAATGACGTCACTGTGCTGTTTATGAATTATGAGAGATTTCTATCTCCTCTGTACTGTATATGTATGAATATGAAGATGGGGTAAAAGTGGAGTATAGAATAGCCCTCTCTCTGCAGGCTTTCAGCACAGTGAGACAGAGCTGATGTTAAACTGCTGGACACCTGTATGCTGCACATGACCGTATCCGGAGCGTCTGGCGTTCCTGGACTCATTGTGTCAGGCTGAGGGTCTGACGAGGGACAAAGCCAGGTCTCTAAAAGTAACACACACACACACACACATGCATAATACACCTGAATTGAATGACATTAGTGACAGAAAACTGAATGAGGAGAAGAAGGGAAGATGGAGAACTAACTTGGACCCAGCTGTGGAACAAGATGACCAGGTTGTTCAGCCAGCCTGTGCACCCATAAAGGTACAGACAAACAGAGAGGTAACACGTCCCTGAGAGAGAGAGAGGGGGGGGGGGGGGTATATTTGATGTTGCAGTATATACAATATTAAAGTTACTAATGTAAATCTACTATAGCTGTAATACATAAGGTCATTCATTGGGGGTCAGCTGATCAAATCTAGCAGCTCATTCTCAGTAAAGGCTTGTAGCACTAAGCACACTAACTGCACACAGCCACGCCATCTCTACCGACAAATGCTGGCACAGGGTGGCACCTTTGCCACAAGTCTGTTTGTGAAATCTCTGGTCTGCTAGATCTTCCCTGGTCAACAGTAAGTGCTATTACTGTGAAATGAGAGCGTCTAGAAGAAGCAACAGCTCAGCCGCGAAGCGGTACACCACACAGGCTCTCAGAGCGGCCCGCTGAGTGTAAAAATGGCCAATCTTCTGTTTCATCAAAACTGCCTCTGAAAGCAACCTCAGCACAAGAGCCTCATCAGGAGCTTCATGAAATGAGGTTCCAACACAAAGCAGCTGCAAACAAGCCTAAGAGCTACGCCAGGCCTCAGCTGGAGGAGTAGAAAACACTATAAAAAGACTCTGTGGCAGTGGATACATGCTCTCTGCTTCACTATGTGGCCCGTCAGAGGGGTGAACCTGGGTTGGCAGATGTACAGAGAACACGAGCTGGTGGAGGACCAGACTTCAGTCTAATTCCCTTCAGTGAAATCTAACAAAACATTACTGAACATAATGTTAATACTATATACATTTGGAATCACGTATATACGTTACAAAGGTAGAGGTAAAAAATATTTATTCAGCATATTTAAGAGTTTCAGAGTTTCAGAGTTAAGGTGAATTTTATTCAGTTAAAGTGACTAAACATCTACCTATTTTTAGAGATTGATCAGTATTCAGTGTGACTATATCATTAAAATTTGCAGTACGTCTTCGTACCGGCTGGTCAGCCTAAAAAACCCTCCGTCACAATAATAAAGAAAATTATTATTATTCTTATACCCATGGTTTTGGAATGGGATATCCAACATGCTCATCAGACCTCATGTGTCCACATACTTTTAGCCATATGTACCAGACATTACTTCTGCTCCACCATGCTAACAGTATTTTGATTATAGGACAAATAACTGTTGTAATATTGTACTGTAATACTGTAATTAATATTAATATACATTGTGTAATTAGTATATCGTATTACATTACTTCTGCAATAATAAAGAGGAGTGCCCTGTCTGATGGTGCCCTGCAAGGATCTGAATGTGAACCCAGATGACCTCCTGCTCACTATCATAAATTACACCATTTATTCAAGTGCCTCCACGCTAACGATACCTTGATTATAGGACACCTGGCTGTATACTGTAATTTAATAGTAATATATATTGTAATACCTGTAATGACTATATATGTGCATATGTACCGAATACCAGGTACCTAACAGTGCCTTCTTACTAGAAACACAAAGTGCATCTGAAAAATCAATAACTGATCAAATAATAATGATATAATGATATAATCTACAGTAAGTTCAATACACAGGCAGCCTTTACCATCTCTTCAGAAAAACATTCCCAGTGCCAGTGAGTCACTGCACAGCTCCAGGCTCTGCTGCACAGTCCTGTATTACTGTACTGTGTTTATTACAAGCTTACATGTGAAGAACAGTACACCGTACGAAACCTTATTCTAATGACTCAATGTCCCTATTAATATTCGCTTCTGTAAAATAGTGCCACTGTTTTAAATTCATCAAATAAAACTTTAATAATAATAAAAGTACATATTAATGCCAATAAATGATCTTAAAAAATAGAGGCCATGGTGGTTTCCACCCTTTCTAATAAGACTTCAGCGTTCAGGATTGGTGATCCTGAGAAGATTTCCATCAATGACACTTAAACCTGCCTGAACACGCAGCCTGCCTTTACAGTAACCCAACTTCACCCAATCCACCCAAACCCAGGAGCTTACCTGCTTAATGTGTAGAAGGTCACCAGCTGCAGCAGGTCAGAGAAGGCCAGGTGAGAGGTGGCGAGGTGCAGAGCTGAGGAAGAACAGGGAGCGTGAGTGTGAGCGAGAGAGAGAGAGAGAGAGAGAGAGAGAGAGAGCGAGTAAGAGAGAGAGAGAGAGAGACAGGATGACGGCGGGTGAGTAAGAAGTAGAGTGAGTCAAATAAAGAAACCGGACTGACTGGTGGTAACTTCAGATGCAGGCACCAGGAACCAGGAACTGGGGGCTACTGGCGGTGAAGTCTGAGCTCCAGATTAAAGTGATTAAGATCACTCACTGTTAGGAGTAAGATACTGGAACAACAGTCCATCAATTCTGCATTTTAAATGATAAAGATAAATAATATATAATAACTGTAGAAATAAGAACCACAGTCCTGTTTCATTTATTTCTCTATGAACTATTCTGCAGCCTGGCTGATACTCAGGTCATTAATGCTGGTGTAATAGTGAGTGATGTGAGATTGCACCATGTTGTTGTACCTTAAGAACATCAGGCGTTCACAAACACCATATTCACTAACGTGTCTCCATGCCAACCATACCTTAAATATAGGACACAACTGTAGTCTGTAATAATTACACCAAGAAATATAAACCAATAATATAAGAACTGCAGCTATTCTCTGAAGCTTGCTCAAACCTGTGGTGCGGGGTACACAGCAAATGAGCCAGTGTTCAATCAACTCTGTGACTGTTAACACTCACATGCACAGTGTTGGTGTAACACGTGTTCTGTATTTAACCTTCACTGACGCTTCACTGAATATATTATACACCAAATTTAACGCCTGAATGAGCTCCCGGGGGCCGCAAGGGCCAGAATGCTCATGATCTTTTCACGAGCCCAAAATGTTTAACAGCAGAGAAAAGCCCCTACAGGATCTCTTTCAGCCTGAGACTGACTGACCTTTCAGAGAGTGACCCCAGCATTAGAGACAGTGCTACACCTTTGTTCAGACTGCCATTAAAGCTGTTCTCCACCAGAGTACAGAGCCGGTCTTTGGGTCAAAAGGTTAGTATACCGAGTGTTCAGATACTCAGGGGTTCGTGTCCCCTGAAACAGGTGGCAGTGGTTCAGAACTCTTTAGTGATCTGTACTGCTGTGTATGACTCTCTTTATAGGGCGGCTCCCCGGCCTCTCTCACCTAAGCCAATGTGATGGATGGGAAAGTCTTGGACCGTCTCTCCTTGGCCTCCTACGGACACACACAGCAGTTTGTTCTCGGAGGAGGAGTCAGGAACCACCAGGAAACTCTGTAGAGGAGAGAGACCAGATGAGCTCGGCGTCTGGTGGATCTGTGAGGAGTCAGTGACCCACTCAGACGCTCCTCAGCTCCTATATAATATTCCAGCACTTTCTAACAACAATAAAGAACTTGAGAGGAGAAGGAAATGTTCAGAACCTTTAAAATGTGCTAAAGGAGCACGAGTTTAACCCTTTAAAGCCTGAACTGTGGAATAATTGCCAAAAAAAAAACCCCTGTCCCCTGTCTGTGTGTGTGTGTGTGTGTGTGTGTATACTCTTATATATGCTTATATATATATATATATATATATTCTTAAGTTTGTACTCGAGTAAAGGTTCTTAACAATGTCAGTAATTATCATTGATTTCATTAATATTTGTTCTTTAATGTTTTAAAATATAATTTAATAGTTATTTAAGGTACGATTCTCTGATTCATTCATAATTCAGCAGTCAGGTTTTTGAGACGGGTTGAGAAATGAAAATAAAACTCTCTGAAAGTTTAGAGATGACTGTGTGAGGAGTGTGAAGTGTTCTCATTTTTGTAGACACGGATGCACAGGTGTACAACACACACACACACACACACACACACACACACACACACACACACACACACAGGCTATACATAGATTTGCCTGTGCATACACACACGCAGAGACACTAAAGGAAGTTGATGTGTCGAGCAGCAGAGAAAACCAAAACCAAAAAAAAAAAAAAAAAAGTGTCGTCAGCTCAGAATATTGAAGCTCTCAGACTGAAGTGGAACTCTCCCCAGCGCTCCCCGACCCAACCACGCCGAATTAATGAGGGTCACGAGGTGATTATTTACCACATAAAGTCATTAAGTGATGCATGACTGTAATATCTTAAATACCCATAAATGTGAAAATCTGAGTAATACTCTCTATACACTACAGGGATAAAATTATTTGGACACCTACTCTTTCACTGCTAAAAAAAAAGAGCTGACCCTGCTTTTGTTGGAGTAACTGTCTACTGTCCAAAGAAGAAGACTTTCTACTAGATTTTTGGAGGAGCATTGCTGTGAGGATTTGATTGCATTCATTGACAAGTGTTCAGGATGATGATCACCACCCCACCCCATCACCATCCCCAACTGCCCAACTCATCCCAAAAGTACTGGATGGAGCTCCTCCACCATCATTCCAGAGAACACAGCTCTTCCACTGCTCCACAGCTCCTCAATGCTGGGGGGCTTTATACCCCTCTAGCCCACACCTGGCGTTAGGCAGCATAGGGTCGATGTTGGGTCATGATGTTGATCTGCTCCAGAGAGTCCTATTCTATTGGCAGTACTTCTTCTCTACAGGGACTAGACAAGCTGTGTGTGTGCATTTGCACATCTGTGTCAGCAATGGGTGCAGCTTAAAGTAGCTGAATGTATTCATTACAAGGAGTGTCCACAAACATTTGGGAATATAGTGTATTAAATGCTTACTGTCACTGTCCTGCAAAATCCTTGTATCTCCAGTGTACTGTTTCTCACTTTTCTCCAAAATAAATAAAATTTAGCAATTGGTCTTTAATTTCTTGATGAATGGACCAATAGAAATCTTACGTCCACTGGGTTAAATAGGTCAAGAAGGTTTTTTCTGCTCCTATAAAGCTGCTGTTTCAGAGATATGAGGTTTCTGTGAAACAGCGCTGATATGAAATATGTGAAGGTCTGGAAAGCACCATGACCTAAAGATCAGTTTCCCCTTCTTCAGATCAGTTTCTTCCTTCTTCAGATCAGTTTCTTCCTTCTTCAGATCAGTTTCTTCCTTCTATTTCCCTTTCCTGGAGAGCGCAGACTCTTCCTGGAGTGCATTAACCCCTACTGGACTGAAGTCCTGTGAGCAGAGTCCTCCTCAGCACCAGTTCGAACTCATGGCTCGTTCTTATCTGGGCTTCAGTCTGTTTACAGTCACATACAGAGGAGCACAGGTGAGCAGAACACCGGCTTTAAGCTCAGACTATTACTCTGCCTCTGTCATTTTTTACATTTTAATGACATTTACAGTAGTCAGGAGTCTTTAACACTGTGTGCACATCCATAACCAACAGCCAATAGGAACGTTCCACCAGTATCTGGAATCCTGTGTCACTGAAATGCTGTAAAGATTAAAGCAGTTTTTTTATCTGATACACTCCAGATTTATCCATTAAGATTCAGCTTGTACAGACAGGTTCCCCGTGACTAAATTCATATAAACCTAATGGAATATATTTACCAAATGAAGTTCTATTGAGTTCTAAAGCATGTTTATCAGTTGGCTTCCAGAATAATGTGTACAGTATTTGTATTGAACAGTATTCGGTGTTAAAAACATCTGCAGAAATGATACGCAAAACAATTTATCTGAGTTCATTTCTTTAAAACATCACTAAGCTTCAATTTGAACCAAGTCAGAAACCCGTGTTCCTCTAACTGTGTTCTAACCAACCCTGCAGTTACTGAGAACAGGAAGCTCTTCTGGGGTCCGACTGCATTTCTGCATATTAGTATGTAATCTAATGCCACAGCGCTGAGCTAAACCGGTTCAAACCATCAATACCTTCATTTTAAAAGATTATTGTATTCAGCCGCTGTCTTACCATCTGAGATGTTACCGTCAGCCAAATCTCTTCTGTCACTTTCTTACTCTCTCTCTCTGTCTCTCTCTCTCTCTCTCTCTCTCTCTCTCTCTCTCTCTCTCTCTCTCTCTCTCTACCCCATGTGACTTCTGATATCTCTCACACTTAAACACACACTTCTGCAATGGGTTTGTGATCAAGAAGATGTAAAGGGAAGCAGATGAAGAATCAATAATAGCATGTTTACATGTTCATAACTGTGAAGAAGGGTTACACCATTTAACAATAAAGTCAGCAACACAACAGAGAAGGTAGCGGCAGCTCATAGCTATATGTTTTAGTCAGAGGTGGAAAAATCGATCGCACTGCAGTTCCTCGTTTAGCCGCTAGATGGGGACTAGGGAGCTTGCGCATGGCTGCAGAGGTCGGTGTTGTTCTCCACTCCGCTCTCTCCAGAGACCATCACTCAGCCCAGTACAGCCAGTATCAGAACACTAACCCGATACCTCTCTCCAGAGACCATTACTCAGCCCAGTACAGCCAGTATCACTCAGCCCAGTACAGTGAGTACCAGAACACAGCAGAGCTAACAAACAGCGCTAACTTCACAAACCAGCAAACAGTGCAGCCCACATTTAACCACAGCCAGAGGAACAGCAGAAACAGTCAGGAACCTAAAGGAGTCGCGCTAGAGTTTTAGTGCTAGATAAGCAGCTCTTTTTGGGTTTTGGGTTTTGGGTGACTCCAAAAAGTGAAACCTATTTGATCTTGAGGGACACAAAGCATTAAAACAGCCCAGATCAAGTTTAATGTGGCATCCAGCCTTTGGTCAGTATCAGTGATAGACCGATCATTCTGAAAGATGATCAGTGATTTGGTTTCAGCCCCAAAAACACTGATCTTCTACATCCTGCAGCTTAGGTCCACCTTCCAGGCCGTTTGAGATCAGAGGAATTTTTTTAAATATTTGACACCACACTGGTTTGTTTGTTTGTTTGTTTAACATCTTTTACTTCTGCTGGTATTCTGACACTCAAACAAGCGCTGAGCACCGGTTATTAACATGCATGGGCTCGGTAACGTGGATTTTCATTGGCTGTTACTGAAGTCACATGTGAAAACAGATTGCATGTTAAAGCCTCTGAAAGTCTCACTGTCCGTAAGTGAGGTCAGATAGACCAGGACTCACCCCTGCAGGTCTGCCCCACAGCGCAGCGTGAGCTCCATGCTTGTCCCACGGGCTTCCCGGATCCCAGGCTTCCTGACACAGGCGCAGGCCCTGCAGGCGACTCATGGGGTGTTTCTGTGTCACTGAGTCCCCATTGGTTATCCTGTTAGCTGGGCTTGCCCTGTAGAGAATAGGACCAGTATGTTTCTACTTGAAAGAGCTGCGTGCATTAGCATTGGGTTATATTAGGTATAGGGCGCTCTCGGAGGAAAGTGCCGGGTACCCAGCTCTGATGCATCAGTTAGTAGAAGCATGTGCCGGCCAGCATCACGCTGAAGGGGTGAGCGAGCACCACGAGAGAGCAAGGCCAAATGTGCTCTCTCAGATCCTGCTGATGGCAGGCAGCATGACCTGGGATCCTCGGGTCATGGTGGCAGCACCTTAGTCCAGTGGACCACTCCGTATCAGTCCGCCCTGTATCATCCTCTTTTCACCATCAGCTTTTTTACAGAGATGTTTGATGTTTGCTTCCAGAATTTGCTGGAACAGCTTAAAGTTGCTAAATGTACAAAAACAATTACCTACAAGCTCCAAACTTCTCCCAACTACCTCTGGCTGAAGCTGTGAGAGAAGCTCGGTCATTGTTGTAGTGTTAAGCCATGTTAATCTCTTTCTGTATAAAGAAGAAGAAGCAGCTTAACATCAAAGCCTGTGTTGTCTTGTCTTGTTTTGCGTGAGTGATCACGGGTAAGGTGTTTTTTTAGGTTTAACAATAATAATAATAATAATAATAATGCATTATATAGGAATGCCACAAATATTGTGGTCTTACATGACTTACAGCTGTAATCTACTTCTGAAATTAGCTGTAAAATTATAATACAATTATAAACAGTAAACACACACACACACACACACACTAATATACCATGCATAATGAAGATGAAGCCTTCTGTGTTATCACAACTAAGAAAAGTTATACTGTGCAGCCCTATAAGATAATAATGTCCCTATATACACTATATATATATATATATATATATATATATATGGACAGTCATTTCCCCACCTGTTCCCACTATTTGTGGGCTCGTCGTCCAGTCCTTTCATTGTCCCACGTCAGTTGGTTAGGACCAGGATTTTTTCAGGACGTCCAGTGAGGTCACTTTCTGAAGGCTGCCACTGCTCCTCCATCAGAGCTGTAATAGTCAACGAAACATGAGGAAATGAAGTAAGCCGAAAAAAAGGAAATTAAGCAATCCACCGGCCGCACGCACACATCCCTCACTTCTGTTCAGTTCTACTCTCTCTCTCTTATCTGAGCTTTCTTCATGTTTCTCTGGTATCAGATCTTATCTACGCTGACAGTGTTACACAGGGACGGGGCCTGTAGCCTGATGGTCCACGGGTATAAGGCCAGCTGTTCCTTTTACACATACAGAAGCGTATACTGGAGTCAGGCACCTCTTAACCATGTCTGTAAACAATCTGAGTGATAACATAAAGCTTTGGGTTCTGACCCGCTCAGGCAGCACCTTCTGATCAGCTTAGACCTTTCTTCACGTTTCTTCAGGCCTCATACTGCAGACGTATTATTCAGACATAAAAGTAGTGTGTAATTAACATATATATCATATTTCAGAATTGAATATGAAAATAATGGAAACTGAGAGGTCTAACACACACTGGACTGAAGGCATGAAGTGACCAGCGCAGTTGAAGCCATATGTGATGCATGTCAATGTCAGTAATTACTGAGTAATTAGGTACGTATTTGAATAAAGTAAAGTAAATATGAGCTCTTTCTGTGGTACAGAGTGATTAAACAGTATACCGTCTGAATCCTACAACATCTAGAACCACCTCATCTCTCCAAACACAAAAAAGAAAGAAATAACCGACAACTCACGTGAAACGAGACTCTGGACGGTTCTTCAGTATTTCTTCACCTTCTTCACAATTGCCACCCACTGTGTCACGCCTACAGCCCTTCGCTGCACAGCCTTCCTCACTTTCAGTCCTACAGCGAAACTCACGGCTGTGACGCGTGGACTCTCAGAGTAAGAACTGCACCAGAGCAGAGAGCTCTTTCTCCTGCTGGACCTCACCGAAGCTGCTGAGCTGGAGCAGCTTTAACTATTTCTTTCTTTCCAAAAAACTGTGTGTGTGTGTGTGTGTGTGTGTGTGTGTGTGTGTGTGTGTGTGTGTGTGTGTGCGCGTGTGTGTGTGTGTGTGTGCTTCCTCTCCCCTCCCTCTGTGGTAAACCTCTCTTTCTCTCTAACATTCACACACACACACACACACACACACATTCACACACTCCCCATGTTCACAGACAGAGCAGGCTATAGTGAACTGCTCTGAATGTAATGGGCTCTTCAGTACAGTACTCAGTACTCAGTCCACAGTACTCAGTCCTCAGTACAGTCCTCAGTCCTCATTACAATCCTCAGTACTCAGTCCACAGTCCTCAGTACAGTACTCAGTCCACAGTACTCCGTCCTCAGTACAGTCCTCAGTCCTCATTACAATCCTCAGTACTCAGTCCACAGTACTCAGTCCTCAGTACAGTCCTCAGTCCTCATTACAATCCTCAGTACTCAGTCCACAGTCCTCAGTACAGTACTCAGTCCTCAGTACAGTCCTCAGTCCTCATTACAATCCTCAGTCCTCAGTCCACAGTCCTCAGTACAGTCCTCAGTCCACAGTACTCAGTCCTCAGTACAGTACTCAGTCCACAGTACAGTACTTAGTCCACAGTACTTAGTACAGTCCTCAGTATAGTACTCAGTCCTCAGTACAGTACTCAGTCCACAGTCTTCAGTCCTCAGTACAGTACTCAGTCCACAGTACAGTACTTAGTCCACAGTACTTAGTACAGTACTCAGTCCTCAGTACAGTCCTCAGTACAGTACTCAGTCCACAGTCTTCAGTCCTCAGTACAGTACTCAGTCCTCAGTACAGTACTCAGTACAGTCCTCAGTACAGTACTCAGTACAGTCTTCAGTCCTCAGTACAGTACTCAGTCCACAGTACTCAGTCCTCAGTACAGTCCTCAGTACAGTACTCAGTCCTCAGTACAGTACTCAGTACAGTCCTCAGGTCGCTACAGTGGAAACCCAATGAGAACCTTTTCTGGATGCCTGTAACTGGGGCAGAGACCGTCTGTCTCTCTGTGTATCGGGGCTGTAATGGCCTGGCCTGCTGAAGTCTGTTTACTCTGGCCTGTAGCACTGTTCAGACGTACACACCGTTTCCACTCAGCTGTCAAGGATCTGGCATGGACCCTCCAGCTGAGCCAGAGAATCCCACCAGCAGCTCCACTCATCCCCCTGATCAGACTGACCCCACATAGACTCTCACTAAACCATCACCACTAACCTCTAATCATACGGAGCTCCTGACATCATCATCATCATCATCATCATCATCTAAACACAGAAATCACAGATCTGATCTCTGTTCCCCTGATCAGACTCACCGTGATCTCTGGTCTAATCTTTGCTCATCAGTGTCGACTTGACTAGACTGAACTACTGAACTACTGAAATATTTACTTAAAATAACTGAACTGATTTTCATGTTGAGGTTTAATCGTGTTACTGTATTTATATGTGTCCATCATACATGTTCAGAATAAAATAATAACGTTAGGATTATTCCCAAAGGAACTCAATATTTAGTCAATAATTGCCTGGAAATTATGCAAATGATGCAAATGATGCAAATGTAAATTCAGTGCACCACAGAGTGAAAAGGGGAACAACATCCTCCTCTGGTTAAAACCAGACCACAAAACAAGAACCAAACAACAGCAATGAGAACAAAGAATGGAGAAATGATGGATGCTTATGACCAACAGAACCCAACTGTACCTGATACTGGGGTACTGGAAATAACCGATTCTCCGCTTCAGTCAGGTACGATCCAAATCTCATAGGCCTGTCCTTGTGACCCTGACCTGGTTTTCAAGACTGTGTACTGGAACAGGGAGGTCAGTACTAAAACACAGCCTTGATCAGAAGATACTAAAGGAGCTTATTGATTTAATTAGTGCTGCACTGTTCTGAGACCAGGCCTAAATCCTGAAAATGTGCGGGACTGTTGAGCCACAGCTTCCTCCAAGATCTGAGATAGTGACACACATAAACTACACGGCAGATTAGAGACGTAAACATCTTTATTTAAAATAGTGAATTACATTAAAGATCAGGGCCGAAGTTGATGAAGTGTTTCTGAGGATTTAACTGCAGTCTATCATCATCATCACCTCTACAGTTTAGCTCAGGTCACGTAGTTCTGCAGTTTATTATCTGAGTGGAATTAAACCAACGTTAGTAACGTCTAGAGAAGCAGCAGCTGACTGATGCAGTGACCAGGGTCGAGACGTAGCGCTGCAGTTTTAGCTGTGGTCCAGTGGTGCACCCAGTCATACATATTAAGCTCCATACCTGCATGCTTGACAGAAATATGCAGACGGCAGGGGACAGTTATGAAAGTATGTACTCTAACAAAGTGCAGCACTGAACTTTAAATAACCTAAAGCTTCTGCAAGAGCTGATCACACACTGTATTCCCCACGGCCCTTTAACCTGCCTATCATTTAGTTAAGGAACCTTTTTAAGTCTGTAGAACCTGTGAGACGGCTGCTGGTGTTATCTGATGTTATTCTGTATGTCTTATAATAGAGGTGCATGGTGTTTGGGCTGCATGTAAGGCGGGCCGCTCTGACCCAGCGTGCAGAAGTAAGCTGTAATGGATGATTTGGACGGCTCAGTCCCAGGACACTTCAGCCAGCTGAGCGGCAGAGAGCATGCAGCTAGTCTAGAAATGCTTGTGAAGGAAGGTGAAAATACTGTGAGGCCTCATGTGTGACACTACCTCCATATTAGTACCAGGAGGTCAGGCTCAGGTGACTGAAGGAGAAAGACACTCCAGTTGGGTCCGCAGCAGGAACAACAGTGAGTATTCAGTCAGATGATCTCTTCAGGTTAGGACTAAAAATGATTTGACAGGACAAGACCAGCACTAGGAATTACACACTGAGGTAGAGGAAACCCATGAGCAGAAAGAGTCTGGTCATGATGGGACCTTCCCAAGAGGTTTAAAAAGGTGAGCTGACCTACAGAGGCTGGAGCCGATCTACATGTTTGTGTCTACTGCAAAAAAACCTTCTAATGACAAACACAAGAAAGAAAGACGCTTATCTGTGTAGTGTTTATTTCCCATTCTGCTGTTCATCTAAGGCATTACCTCAGGGAGAATACAACAGCAGTATTCTTAAAGTAATGCTGCAGGTTGCACAGAATACGCCATACAGATACAGAACATGCCAAGAGAAACTGAAAATGTGGGGCTTTAATGAGCAGCCGTCTCACAGCGGCGACTGGTGTTTTATATATATTACTGTAGGAATACAGGAAGGCCTTAATAGAAGAACTTTAAAAGCAAATCAGTGATATAAAAGGATGAGACTCCGTGCATCCCCTCAGTTCTAGCTTTCATACCACTGTAAGCATTCACACACATTAATGCCAACAGCTGTGAAAAAGCACATTCAGCTCCTCAATCAGGTTAGTAAACAGCTGCATGTGCAAAAGAAACTATTTCACCTGGGACTGACACTAAGCACAACCAATCATGAAAAACAAAAAGCTGATTGAATGACAGCTGATGTTAAAATCATTTTCATAATTAGGTTTAATTACAGTGAACGATTCGGGATCAGTGGAGTAAATGGTTCTGTATCTGCTGTCCTTTGCCTCTCCGTACTCTGTGAGGTTTAGTACAGTTCACAGCGTAGATGGTGTCTATTGCTAACAGCTCTGGGCCTGCTTTCCCTACAGAGTCGTCAGACGATGGTTCTGAGATACTAGGAATGCACAACGTAGAGCTTTGATTGGATTCATCTGGTTACAGAGATGTACTAAAATGAATGATGGTGTCATTTTAGCTCAGCGCTGCCAAACTTCTCCAAACCTCAATGACCACGTCATCAATCACTGGTTAAAATGATCCAATAAATCGCAGCACTGGACCAGCGGCGATTCTGATCCGACTGCCTTCTCCATGTGCATCCCTAGAGAACACCTCTATCTTCCTCAATATCTTTAGGAAATCAAGCCTCAAAGTCAAAGTAATGGTGTACAAACTTCACTAACAGAGAGAGAGAAGGGGAAACAGTAGACCCAAAAAGCCACATGACCACTGGCGGAGCCGTATGGGCAGTCCCTGACTTCATGGTGATGGTTACTGAGTCTTGTCACTCTCTCCAGCCTCAGGCTCTGCAGCTGTAGTCTTCTCTGAGGCCTCAGAGCTCTGCTTGGTTGTCTCGTCTTTCTTTTTTGTGTCTTTGATGTCAATCAGCGCATGTTCCCGCTTCACCAGCTCCTCCAGCTCCCCCTGAGATGAAAAAGGGGATAAATTAAGGGACACAAATACCCATCTCTGGCTGTATGACTGTAGCAGGCAAGCCGAGCACCTGACCACTTCGGTAACCACACACGCTCTGCTAAGATACAGTTAAAGACTGTAACCCGCGTGTTTCACACATCTGCGTTAATCTTCCCCCTCATCAGTGGTTTGACATGTCCGCTCTTGGCTGGATATTTTTGGGTAGTAACGCAATAACACCACAGTGCCTGACACAGCGCCACAGACATGTTAGCATCCTGTCCATAATATCTGGGCTGGCAGTTCTCTGAACAACTGTGCAGAAACAGATGGGCTACAGAAACTGCATATCCAGACCAGATACACCAACATATACCCAAGTAGTGCTGATCCAATCATTAAATCTCTGACATCATTTGTTTTCTTCTCTTAGACTGTAAACGAGGCAGAGTTCACATCAGAAGCAAAGTTCATAATCACTCAAGTTTATATTAGACTGTTCTTTCAAAGTAATCTAAAAGCACATCACTAGTATCAACATTAAATACCCTGAGTAAAGTGTTCAAAAGACCCATACACCCTCGCCAGGGAACATTCTGCATTATTTACATTATATATCGACATCATTTACGTTAAAAACTGAAAAGCATCACCGTATATAGTGGCAACCCCAAACAACTTACAACGCAGTTACGGGTCTCTGTTTCTTTCGCTCTGTTTAAGTGTGAGTGTGTGTGAGTGTGTGATTTCTGTTACCTTCCAGCCCAGTAGGTCTGCAAACGCCAAGCAACCATCATCACAAGTGCTCAGGTGTGCTACATCCCTGTAAACATCAAAGCATCACAATAATCATAATGATCATCATCAGTAAATCTTCCTCATACCTGTAGTGGAGAGTGTAAGCACCACTCACCTGTAAGCTTTATCTGAATCAAAATCCATTCCTCCTCCAATACCCAGAAACCCCATAGCAAAATCAGACTAAAAAAACAAGAACAATCAACAGTGACACATATTTATTTAATAAAATTTATATAGATCACAATTTTTCCATTTTTCTCCACTAGCAGAGTTGGGACTTAACACCCGTCTCCTCTGATACATGCAAAGCCAGCCACCCCCTCGCCATCGCTGGGCAGCCGACAAGTTCAAAGGAAAGCGCTGGGTGTCCAGCTCCACCACACCAGCTAACAGACACCTGTGCCGACCAACATCACTTAAGAGTAATGAGGGGAGAGAGAGCGCCACCTACCCACCCGGACAAATGTGCTGTCTCAGACTGCTGATGGCAAAACAGCATGGCTCAGGTTCTTTAGACCGCTGAGCCACTCGGAGCCTATAATTATGATTTGAAGTACAAGTACAAATAACTCAGTACCTGTCCTGTCTTCTCCATGTTGATCAGGAGCCGAGGACAACTATTGGGAACTCTGTTAAAAGAAAAAGCCAGATGGAAAACTTTTACCTTCAGTATCCATGAAAAAGAACAAACAGCATAAACCTGCAACCTGCAACCTGCAACCTGCGCCCTGCCCTGCCCTGCCCTGCCCTGCCCTGCCCTGCCCTGCCCTGCCCTGCCCTGCCCTGCCCTGCCCTGCCCTGCCCTGCCCTGCCCTGCCCTGCCCTGCCCTGCCCTGCCCTGCCCTGCCCTGCCCTATATGAATCTCTCACCTGCTGACAAGAGATGCAAATGGCTGAACTTGCAGTGAGGTGCCCATAATGATGAGGAGGTCACAGTGAGGGAAGTCCTGGGGAGGAGCAGGGGGTGTTTAGTGTTAGGGTAAGTGATGACGCTCAGCACACCTTATTTCAGACAGAAGAGTTTTCTTCTTACTTTTTTCATCGTAGTGAAGAATCGAGCCGGCAGATTCTCCCCAAAGAACACAATATCTGACAAGATCCAGAGGAGGAAAAGAGGGATGTGTTTCAGCAGGTCACCCAGCAGCTGAATATGTTAAACTTTACCACCATTATATCAGATTAAAACACAGAATTCAGCCACGTATCCCAGAAAAAAGTGACCTGAATTAACCCAAAATGTCTTCCTGTTAACGTTCTGGCAGAAATCTCTCACTGAAGATGTTTATTTACATTAAAACCTATTCAAAGTAAATTACTAACTCTCTGAATCTGTAAAACATGAAGGGATTAGAACTCAAACAGCATAAACCACTTTAACCTGCACACAACATAATTCACTGTAATCAAAAAGTACCATATCAGTAAAGCAGCTGAACGTAGTGCAAAATGAAGGAAGTCTAAACTCACCGGGTTTGACTAGGCTGTTGCAGGCGTCACACTTGGGAATGTCCTCTGAGAAGATTTTCTCTGCGGGTCGAACAGAATCAATAAATTCATCATTAAAACACATTTCCTTTATTGCTACCATTAGGATCATGGGTGATGATGTATTTTGTTAAAGTCTAATCAAATGTATAAATAAAAAAATAAAAAGTCCACTGGACCTTTCATCCAGTCCATGGTGTACTCCTTCCGGCAGAAGCTGCTTACACAGTGGGAGGTGTGGAAGGTGCCATGGGCCTCAATCAGATCCTCCCCTTCTAGCCCCGCAACTCTCTCTAAAGTATCGATGTTCTAACAGATACAGAGGCCTGGATTGGACGGCACTGACCTTTAGTATGACACTGGATAACTTTAGTGGAAAGATAGAAACTGACCTGTGAGTAGCAGCGCCTGAGCAGGCCTTTATCCTTCAGCATTCTAATGAAGTAGTGGCACACTGTGGGCTACAAAGAACAAGAATTAGACCATTTGTTAGAAATAGTGAGGTGAGTTTAGATATCAGCATATCTAATAACCCCCCCCCCCAATCAATCCCTAATCAGGACCATGTCTTATTGGTAAAGATTCCTAACTGACCTTGAACTGTCCTGGGTAAAGCTCGCGGGCCAAGGCAAAGAAGGGCTCTGGGTGTTTCTGATGCAGAGGGAGAGGGAGGAGTGAAGGGTACGTCAGTTCAGACCCAGCTAATTTCAGCACACTGAATAAAGCTACACTCTTAAAAGCAGACCTTGAAATAGTCAATCTGAAAGATAGCCTCGGGATATGGCAGGTTGTACTTCTGCAGGTTGGCATAGAGACCAGTTCCAGGAGAGCGGAAGTCAGGGATGCCCGCAGCTGCATGTGAGACAGTGAGCTATTGTCACTGCTGTGGATTCTTCTTATTAATGATGGTACAGAGACATCATTAGAAACTGAGTACTCACATGTGGATATTCCCGCACCCACCATACAGATGATGTTCTTGCCTAGATACACAAAGACAAGAATAACAAGATTGAAATGTTTGCTAAAAACCTGTTTATTTAAAAAACATATTAAATATGAATGATTGCTATTGGTGAATTCCATTATCCTGTTTGCAGCTGCAGCTGTTTTTAAGAACTCAAAGTCTAACACTCACATTTCCCACTCTGGATATAACGTGCCACTCCCTCAAGGGTCAGTTCATCCAGGACTTTCTCTCCAGGACTCAGGCCAAGAGTCCGAGAGAAAAGATTGCGCAGGAAATCCACTAAAACGAGGGACAGAGACACAGGGTTCAGTCCGAAAGCTGGCCATTTATCCATGTAGACTGCTATATGCAGGATCTGCAAGACAGACACCTACTTTCACTGCCCCCAGAGGCTTCACCTTCGTCACTGCTATCGTCAGACTCACCCTAGATTGAAGGATTGATAAAAAATAATCAATCAATATGGAAACAGCACAAATGTTGGTGACACTGAGGAGGTACTAAACACTTAACTGGAAACCCACCCATGGGGATGGAGCGTCTGTATTCATGGTTTATACTGTGCACCATGGCTAAAAGTATGTGGACACCTGAATATAATATGACGTGTGCTTGATAACAGCTTATTCCCAAAAGTGCTGGGTGAGGCTGAGGTCGGGGTCAATCAGGTTTAACACCAAACTTGCTAAAACATTTCCTTATGGAGCTTCTCTCCCAACAACCTATAAATTATGCCTAAATACTGCAGCAAAAACCCAGTAACTGCTGCGTTCACACACATTATAATCTGACTGTGTATGACCTTATCCACCATACGGACAAAAAAGAAGTACTTATTCACAGTTTCTTCTGAAATCAAGGCTATTAAAGAGCTGATCCTGCTTCTGTCTCTACTGTCCAGAGAAGAAGACTTTCTACTAGATTTTGGAAGAACATTGCTGTGAGGATTTGATTGCATTCAGTGACGAGTGTTCATAAGGTCCCCAACTCATCCCAAAAGTACTGGATGGAGCTCCACCACCATCATTCCAGAGAACACAGTTCCTCCACTGCTCCACAGCTCCTCAATGCTGGGGGGCTTTATACCCCTCTAGCCCACGCCTGGCATTATTAGGCAGCATGGAGCCAATAGGGTCATGATGATGATCTGCTCCAGAGAGTCCTATTCTATTGGCAGTACTTCTTCTCTACAGGGACTAGACAAGCTGTGGGTGTGCATTTGCACATCTGTGTCAGCAATGGGTGCAGCTTAAAGTAGCTGAATGCATTAATTAGAAGGGGTGTCCACAAACATTTGGGCACATTGCACTGTATGTTGTGTAGTGTAGTATAGTGTTGTGTAGTGTGTAGTGTTGTGTAGTGTGTAGTGTTGTGTTGTGTAGTGTAGTGTTGTGTAGTGTTGTGTAGTGTAGTGTTGTGTAGTGTAGTGTAGTGTAGTGTTGTGTAGTGTAGTATAGTGTTGTGTAGTGTAGTATAGTGTTGTGTGTAGTGTAGTGTTGTGTGTAGTGTAGTGTTGTGTAGTGTTGTGTAGTGTGTAGTGTAGTATAGTGTAGTGTTGTGTAGTGTGTAGTGTAGTATAGTGTTGTGTGTAGTGTAGTGTTGTGTAATATAGTGTTGTGTTGTGTAGTGTAATATAGTGTTGTGTAGTGTGGTGTTGTGTAGTGTAGTGTGTAGTGTAATATAGTGTAGTGTAGTGTGTAGTGTAATATAGTGTTGTGTAGTGTGGTGTTGTGTAGTGTAGTGTGTAGTGTAATATAGTGTTGTGTAGTGTGGTGTTGTGTAGTGTAGTGTAGTGTGTAGTGTAATATAGTGTTGTGTAGTGTTGTGTAGTGTAGTGTGTAGTGTAATATAGTGTTGTGTAGTGTGGTGTTGTGTAGTGTAGTGTGTAGTGTAATATAGTGTTGTGTAGTGTTGTGTAGTGTAGTGTGTAGTGTTGTGTAGTGTAGTGTAATATAGTGTTGTGTTGTGTATCAGATAAAGACAGTAAGACCTCTTAACTTCACAGTTCCGGAACCGCACCCAGACACCGCTGTGTGCCGGTCCGGGACAGGGGTCCGGTCACCCTAGCTGCCCTGTGGTTGGCATTATGTTTTTTACCTCGGAATCTGGTGTCTCAGCCTCCTCTTCTCTTTTAGTTTGTTCTAAAAGACAAAAGCAACCAGATCAGGAGGTCTGTCCTCACTGACACCATCAACAGCCGCGATCTACCAGCCGACTACTCATCCCAGACATTACCTCCAGACTCAGACATCTATCCGCCTTCACTAACTCTGCAAACACCTGCGAACGGCCTCAACTCACAGCCTGAACCGCTTCACTCCGACACTGACTTCTGCTTTAAAAGGACTTGTTGTTGTGCATCGGGGTAATCCGCCCGGGTGGAAACACAGGCAGGGCTCCTGTGACTGAGGAGAACTGACCGCGTCCACTGCAGACACTACAGACACTGCAGACACTGCAGACTCTACAGACTCTACAGACACTGCAGACTCTACAGACTCTACAGACACTGCAGAGTTATTATTAATATTATTACATTTCATATCGCATAAAATAGTTTAATCAAAGTAAAAATAAATATAATAGTCAGTTCAGATTCAGAAGACCCACTTAAAACACCCAGATAATCAACCACCCCCGGTACACTACTGAACACGAACCTCTAGGAGCTGAGGGAACAAGCCACGTGGATTTCAGTACCCAGTACCATCAAGCTCACTTCAGTACCTGGATTTTATAGGAAGAGAAAGCCTCTGATGGTTTGACTAAATCTATGCTGTATAATTCAGGATATCAGCAAAATGAAACCTCACATTAGTCTGAGGAAGCCAATCTAAACACTGTACCTCTCATCTCCCGCCTCATGGTCTGCTCTGTACCGGATCCAGCTCACACACACCTCTATAATAAGGATTATAGGATTAACCACTCTCTCTCAACTAGATTTGACACATGCATTTATTCCAGCCAGCCATAACATTAGCACCACTGCAAAATGAAGTGAAGAACATTCCTGTCCAGTAGTGGAGATATTAGTCAGCAGGTAAACGGTCAGATCTTTAGGGTGATGAAGGTGCTGAAGCAGCAAAAATGGACAAGTGTAAGAATCAGAGACACTCTGACAAGAACCAAAGGGGTGCTGCCCACCTCACAACTTACTGGACAAGGATCTGCTGCTGACGTTAGTCTTGGTACACAAGGGGGAACCACTTAATATTAGGCATATTAATATTAATGCTGCACACATACCAAAACACAGATACCCTTATCTTCTGACAAATAAAAGACACAGAAAAGGCAGTCACGTCTTTATGCCACAATTAACCATTTACTCCAGAAGTGTACAATAATAAATACTCCAGGTATGAAAATGCATGTGCCCTGGCATCTGAGCTATCACACAATTTCAGCTCGCTCTGAAGACAAACACAATGCATCACAAACTGCATGACTGTGTGGTGAGGACTGATGCCATCAGCTAGGGTAATTTAGATCCCCAAGCATTGTGATTCAGGTCCAGTATCCACAGTCCCATCACTGCCTCAGTGCCCCTGTCGATGGTTTAGGGGCCTGCTCCGCAGGGTGTAGGCTGTCCGTTTGTAGAAGTCCCTCCTGGTACTCCGCTCCAGTGACTCTGCAGTGAGGCAGCATCTCCTCTAGGAGAATGCGAACTAAGCCTGGGTTCTTCAGTCGCGGGAGGGAGGTAATGTCCAGCCGCCTCAGTTTCCTAAACATTCAGACACTCAAGAGTTAGTTCATTCCAACCAAAAAAGCCCACTGGGAACAACCTCATAGCAATGTTGTGAACTCCTAAGTAATAATCAATGACTTCAGAAGCGTTGGACAAGCAGAAATTGTTTCCACAGCTGATCTGTGAGAACATCCTGGTCAGTTACGGGTTATTTTCTGCAGCTAAATTCTATAAATTCTAATTCTACATCTTCAGGCACCTGCTCTGGTCTATTTAGGTTCTCTGCTTGGAGTTACCCTTACTTCTGCTATTCAATCACATCATAAGGTTCAGAGTGAAATCCTGTGCGTTATCAGTTTTCAGTCTCCATGTTTTCCACTGGTTGTCTTACTTGAGGTGTTGCAGTGCGGCCAAGCCACCCTCAGTGATGCGAGAGCAGTGGGACAGGTCTAACTCCTCCAGGGTCTCTCTAAACACATACAAACGAGCAAGGAACCAGTCATCCACCTCCGGACAGCCCTTCAGACAGAGGGAGCGCAGCCTGGTCTGACTCACTGGAGGCAGGAAGAGTGAGAGAGGTAAAAAAGACGACAGGGCTCAGGGAAATGGTCTTTGACAGGATATGCACACAAGGTCAATTCAACTGAAAGTCATTTCACCTCATTTGCATCAAGGCAACCCTCCTTACAGCCGGAGTGGATTAACATCAGACCTAAAATAACTAAAGAGAAACCAGCCACCGCTGGACACATACACACCCCACAGCACACACACCCGGCAGATGCGCGGTACCTATGCTTACGAACATTACGGTACCTGTGACATCACGACTGCAGGTAAAGAACAGTTTAGGAGACTCAACCAAAAATAACATTCTCAGTAATCTGTGAGGTATGCTGACTGCAGTAGATGGCGCTCTCTCCCCTCTTCACTCTTAAGTGATGTTGGACGGCACAGGCGTCTGTCGGCTGGCGCAGCAGGAGCTGGGGACCCGGCACTTTCCTCCGAGCGTGTCGGATGCCCAGCAGTGCTGAATCAGCGGACTGCTCGTGTATCGGAGGAGAGGGTGTTCAGTCCCTATCCTCTGTGTGCCGGGAGCGCTGACAGAACTGCGGGTGGGTTCATTAGCAGAACCAGGTTTTAAAAATGTAACAAGCTAATTGTGTGAAAGTGAGGCTTACCGAGGTTCTTCAGTCCAAAATGGTTTATGAGGGTCCCGCTCAGGTCAATCTCCTCAATATTGGAGTTTGGTGTGTTTTTAAAGTCAAAGTTTTGCATTTCTTTCCAGCTAGGTCGAGACCACTCTGGCTGATCTGCAAACCTGCAGGTGGATTCAAAAGGGTCATGGAGAAGAAAGTCATAAATGTACCACCAGTATGTACCACTCACTTCTTTAGCTAAATCATATGTTCTATAATAAACACATAAATAAATAAACAAATACTTTTCTATTTCCTATTTCAATATTCTGGAGAGCAGAGCTCACAGGAGGGAAGCCTATGATATGTGCCTGTGATATAATCTTAATGAGTGATAAATCACTGTACCTGAAGCTTCCTCCTATACTCAGGATACAGTGGGCAGCTGCCACATTCACACCAATGTTCATCTGCCTATAATCGTGGAACCTGCACAGACGCAAAGCAACATATAAAAGAAACAGGCCAGCAGATCATCCTTCAACCTCCTTAAACAGTCCAACAGGCATCGCACCATCAAACCGGGGGTGTTTGGGATAACAGACTTATACATACTTACACTGAGCTGCCAGTTTATTATGCACTCATTGGCCAATTTATTAGAAACATCTAATACAGAGGTAAACATTACAGAGATTTATTATATAACACTATAGATACTTACTATATACCACCTATTCATCAATGGAAAGGGACCTCCACAGGAGCACAGGGGACTCTACTGGACCACTTTCAGTACAGTGACGTGTATTTATTAGAGATCATCTCTAATTGTGAACATACAAGGTTACCATTAAAGTAATTGTACATTCTCTAATAAGGTGGCCAGTAAGTGTATGTACACGTATACACACACACACACACACACACACGCACACACACACTCACACACAAAGTGTAAAAAACAGAAGCACTGCTGTATCTGGCAGTGGTGAAATATCTGTTTTTTTGACGGCCAATGAGTGGAGTTCTGAGGTCTGAGTATCTGCAGCACCTTAACGCTTCTCTGTGTCTGACTCCAGTGCAGACAGATCGGCATGACGGACGATGTTCACCAACACTGCAGATCTGAGCGCTGAAAACAAACACACTTACGAATTTGTATATCTGATCTTTCGATTCTTCCACCAGTTCATCCAAATGATCAGACGTTCCACATCATGAAAGCGCTTGTTCAGACGCAAAAGAATCTTATTGAGGAAAGAGAACGGAGTCGGGTGACTGGTACTGCACTCCCTACTAGCCACAGTGAGATACGCCCCGACTGAACACTGCCTCCTCACCAGGCCCTAGAGAGAGAGAGAGACAGAGAGAGAGAGAGAGAGAGAGAGACAGAGAGAGAGAGAGAGAGAGAGAGACAGAGAGAGAGAGAGAGAGAGAGAGAGAGAGACAGAGAGAGAGAGAGAGAGAGAGAGAGACAGAGAGAGAGAGAGAGAGAGAGAGAGACAGAGAGAGAGAGAGAGACAGAGAGAGAGAGAGAGAGAGACAGAGAGAGAGAGAGAGAGAGACAGAGAGAGAGAGACAGAGAGAGAGAGAGAGACAGAGAGAGAGACAGAGAGAGAGAGAGCAGCAGATAATTAGTAAAATTTAATAAGATGAATTAAAGCAGAATGAAACAGCTGTCAGTCCAGACCCGCAGTCAGACTCCCTCCAAAAGAGCAGCAGGACTGTACATTGTGTGTGTGTGTGTGTACATTGTGTAGTGTGTGTGTATTGTGTAGTGAGTGTAGTGTGTGTGTGTGTGTGTATTGTGTAGTGAGTGTAGTGTGTGTGTGTGTGTATTGTGTAGTGAGTGTAGTGTGTGTGTGTGTGTATTGTGTAGTGTGTGTGTTTGGGAAATTTGCTCTGCGTGTCTCTGAGCAGCTGACCGGAGCAGCTGACCGGAGCAGCCTGGACCGTGTGAGGGGAAATAAGAGCCCGGTTCTCTTTAGCTCACATAAGAAACACTAATCTAATAAAAGAGTAAAAATCAGAAGATTATAAAGAACAGAGAGTCTCCTCACCAGCAAGGACGCCGCCATACTGGACAATGACCACAGACGCAGAAGGACAAACTTCATTCGTTTGGCGTTTCTCTGCACAGGGTTTGCCTCTCCAGCAGGGGGCGCCACAACAACACGGACGAGTGACTGCAGCGCCTTAAACCGGAAGAAGCGGCGGTGTTTTCTTATGATGATCAAATTTAATACGAAACTATTTATTATTATTTATATTCTTCTTTTTCATTCTTACAGTAACTCAAACAATTCTACCTTAAATATTTACACATATTGGAACAATATTAGTATTTTATACAATAAAATAAAAGACCATCACCTCTAATTCTAACAAAACCCTTTATTTTGACAATTAATTGAAAATGAATTTGAGGCCAAATAATAAAAAATATCTAATGTAAGGGTGTCTGATTCAGATTTCCTCCAGAGCTCTGCAGGCGTCAGCACTGTCTCTCAGGTGCGTGTGCGGAGCTGCGGAGCTGCGGAGCTGAGGCCTGGGAGGGACTGAGTTTGACGCCGCTTCCCTGAATTTAGCCACCCAGTGAAACAGCTGTCCACTGAACTCACAGAACTGCAGATCCTCGGCTAAGATTCGCTGTAGGTTGTTTTTTAATCTTCATTAACATTCACACGTCCGTTCAGTCGAGGGTTTTACTGCAGGCTCTAGTTCAGTGGAACACTGCAGGAGCACTACAGTGCAGAATGTCTGTGCAATTTAGCATGCAGTATATTCCCTTTTTTATTAAATATTCATCCCAAATAAAGGTCTTTGGCTTTATTTGATATGAAACAGACACATCAGCACATCCACCTGCATATGATTGTCAGGGATGTTATTAATTAATTCAGTATTCATTAATTCATTTGAAAATGTATGTTTAGGTTTATCTCACCTTGTGCGTCTTGTCTGAAACCACTCCAGGCTTCCAATTGGCTTTTACTTTATATTTTTAATGAAAAAAAGTAACAAAATTACTGATCTGTAAAACATCACTAAAAAAATACTTGAGGTGTGTGTGTGTGTGTGTGTGTGTGTGTGTGTGTGTAATTTGCTGTATGGGGCCAATTCCATTTGTATCCTACACTAATGAAATGGATGCATGGATAAATGCATTTTTTTTTTGTTATTTATTGTTGCTCATATTTGACAGTTATTACTGTTCGTTCTAATGACGGCCTGTTTGGTTACTGTAGGCTTTGGTTCAACATGCATAGCTTGCACCCAGGTTTCACACTTGCACCCCTTTACTAATAAGATCACCTCTGGGACAGGTATACACACACTCAGCAGCAGCAAAGTAGATTCTCAGGGTTTGAATTACTGCGAGCTCTTACAGGAATTAGCCCCGCGCTCCTCCGGGCTCTGCTCTAGTTGAGTTGCCAAACTGCAGCCAGGCCTTCACTGAGTGGGTAGGACATGTGTAAAAGCCTCGAGGGGAACTGGTGGGCTGTTTCTGAACTGTCCCCCCAGCCGTGTTCCAGCAGTGAATGATGAAAATTCAGGTCACCACAGGCTGTGAACGGGCACCGGAGCAGGGTCACATGATACTATAATAAATCAGCAGCTATTGTTTTGTGTTGAGGTTCTTTAAATGTTAAAGAGGTTCTTCATATCCAAGCGTGGCAGAAACAAAAACGGAGTCAGACCTGGGTCTTTTATGGGTAAAGAACCTCCACATCGATCAGGACGGGGTTCTCACCAAGCATCACATCCATCCCTCACTCCCACTTCAGATGATCCTAACACTAAGATGCCTTTGGGAAACTGGGTCCCGGTTCTAGCACCTCTGTCACCATTTAATGTTCGACTTTCATGTGATTGAAAGAATACTTTGGACACCTGGTTTCTTTCACCACTGTGAACAATACTGACTCAAAACACCAGGAGCTTCATGCAGGTCCGCAGTGCTGCAGGTGTGAAGGAGCTGTTTTTTTATATATGTGGCTTTTTTCGGAAAAAAGAAAAAAAAAGGTAAAAAAATAAATGTATGAATATCAGAGAACAGAACACTAAGCTCGGCTTCCTAACAGCAGGAATATGTTTATTCTGGTTGAACACGACAGTTTCCTCCCACTGTAACCAACTGTGGAAATGCTGCCAGCTGGGAGAGATGAAGAGAGCATGAATTATGAATTTAGAATAAAATTAGACTGAAAACAGCAGAGTCGAGGCACCGCCGACCCGTTTGGACCCGACTATTTAATCCTAATCCAACTCTGAGTCATTGGAGGCATCAGATCAGATCAGGAGGCAAAATATCCTGACCGAGGAATCCCTAGTTCTAGGTGATCGTCAGTAATGTGAGCGGGACGCAGTCCAGTTGTCAGGTGGTTGGGTTACTTGGTGTGAGCAGCTGTAGGAGATCATCTGAGAGATAAAACAACAATGAATTATTTATTAAAGAGGAGGAGGAGGAGGAGGAGGATTGGAGGGGAGAAGTGAATAAATGGGAAAGGGTTGGGGGTATTGTTGACCTTCTCCTCAAAAAGTCAGAAACTGATGCTTCCAGTTTCTCTGTAGGAAGATATGAGCAGATAGTTCAGCTGAGAAGTAAGATATTAATTCATAACGTCCTAAAGAACTCATCATCATCAGCTGCTACTGAACGGCAGCAGAGAATATAGGAGGACAGGCTGTACACCTGCATTTCTGGACAAGCTGAGAGAGCTGCAGAAGCGTCACTGAAAGGTAGAGCAGCATGTGGACTGAGGGGGTAGAGTAATACTACAGGATTGGACACTAATATGACTCTATGGGTTACGCAGCGTTACGCTCACAGTTCTGGAGAGCGCCGTCCTGCTCGCTTCACCAGAGCTCCATAGTGCAGTTAGCAGCGCTCCGAGCCCGGAGTAGCAGCGCTAGAGACGCTGTCCTCCCTGATACAGTCAGTGGAGCAGCACCGTGATCCTGAAGCTGCTGATTTTAAAGGTACAGATTGCGGTTTTAAGATTATATAAGACTAGTGTTTTAAATACATTCGAATGTAAATAATATTTCTTCTGCTATCTGTCCTTTTATGGATGGAGATTAACTCATCAAAGCAGAGAGAAAGGAAGTCTTACAGATTACCTGCAGATCTTTACGGACAGCACCAGAACCTGCACCAGTGATTCTATCAGCTAATATTCTTCCTTTTTATCTGTTCTCCTCTCTGAATGTCACTCCTCACCCCTGGCACCCTGTCACTCTCTGTCTTAGCCTCTCTCTCTCTCTCTCTCTCTCTCTCTCTCTTTCCTCCATGGTGACATAATCATAGCATCCTTTCCCTGTCCTCAACCCCATCCCCCTACCATTTCATATTCAGTGAGGGAGGACAGCATCGTTACTCCAGCTGAAGGTTCATTATGCTGGTGGAGGAGAGCGATGATGGGCTTTAAAGGCTGTGTGTTTTCATGCACTAGCTCTGCTCATCAGTCAGCCGCCTTCCTCCCGTCCTCACCCGAGGCAGAGTCGCTGTGGGTGATGACCCACTGCAACGTAATCAAAACACTGACATAAATATCTGTAACCTATTAAATGAGGGGTGTGGGGTGATGCTGCTGTATTCCTGGACACGTTTCACTGGGTGAGATGTTTCCTAGCCATCATTAGCTCTTCCGGTGCTAGCTCACAGACGTGTTTCAGGCCCAAACACACAGGTTAACCTCCTGACCCCTGTAGGGTTTTTATTACGTTTTTAATCCGAACACACAAACCATTTGAAGGCAGGCAGCATGTACCACCAGCCACCAGCAGAGGGCCTGGCCAGCATAGTAGGGCAGCTGGTGGATCTGGGGTAAAGAACTCCAAGTCCCAGAATCCCCAGCGGTAATCAACGCTGACCAGACCCACCTGTGTGGCAGGTTATATATACACCCAGCCAAACACACTCCCCCGTCGCACCTTTGTAGAGGGGCGGCCAGTAGCGGTGGGCTGAGGGCGGTGGGCTGTGGGGAAAAGCTCCGCTTGTGGAGGAGCCGGTGTGCCCGGCCCTGCCCGGCCCAGCCCGGCCGCGGAGAGTCCTCCCGGGAAGCGGAGACTGCGGTCCGAGCTTCCCTTCGACTGTTCGGAGCTTCCTTTGTTACGCGCTGGGTCACGTAGTGTCAGCAAGCACCAATCATATCTTCACTTAAAACGTTCAGCTTTTGTCTCAGGCATGATATAAAAGCCCCCAAATATGATACCCCCCAAAATAACATAAATAAATAAACTGTGCACTTGAGTCCAAACCCAAACTCCACCCCACACCGTCCCATACCCCACTCCACACCGTAACACGGGTCAGAGTCTAAGGGGTTAAACAGGCATGCGGTTGTAGTTCAGTGGAATATTCTCAGGTGATAAATAGCTTTGTTGCAGCTCTGGGTGGTGATTTATGATTTAAACTTGATATATTGATAATAGTCAATATATTTAATGTGCTGTAAGAAAGCCTGGAACACAGTGACTGTTTTTACTGTTTTACCTTCCAGGCTTCAGGCTCTTAAGTGTTTGTGTTTCCAGCATCAGCAGATAGACCCAGAGGTGGATGGGTTCCCCTTTTGAGTCTTTTGAGTCTTGGTTCCTCCTAGGGTTCCTCTCTCAGTTCAGACCTGGATTACACTCCTCTGAGCTTGATGTTGGAAAGCCTTCCTCTCTGCGTTCCTCATTATGCTGGGGATCTGCAGTGGATGAACAGGCGTAGTTGTTCAGTGTTAAAATGTTCAAATGTTTTGAGAGGTTTGTCTTCTTTAATAAATCTGTCAACTGGAATTCACCATGTAGGGTCTACTGGCCAAATGGTGCTACTGGCAGAAGCTCAAAAATGTTCTAAATGTAAATTGATTGAGGTTCACTGCAGTAACTGTGGCCTCGACTTAACCAGGGTCTCACACAAGCAGCCTTCCTTTACCGGCCTTCTTTCTATAAACACTCGAAATACCTGTTTGCAGGGAAGGTGCACGGCCAGGGCCGGAGGGCCCGGCCCCTGTGATGCAGAGTGACTCGGGGGGGCTAATTTCAGCACTTCAGCAGGATTAGCAGTTTTATGTATCCCGCCAGTACTGGAGCAGATTCACATTCTGTGGCAGGTCTGGATCATTTAGCAGATCTTTCAAATCTTTACGTTTACAGTGAATAATTCTCTACTGTTGAATATCTGAAGGTCTCTGTGAATATTATTGGAGGAGCCTGTTGGCGGTCCGGTGACCAGTCCAGTTAGAAAGGATGAAGACTATTACACTGAACCTGTTAGTGGGATCCGGGAGTTCGGCACGACCAATCGCTTTTCACTGCATTTGATAGATACGGGTTTCAGATGCAAATAAACAGACACATATCCGTTACAGTACAACACCTCTTTATTCAGAACCCCAGCCTAGAAATCTAGAGTCAGGGTGTGACCAAAAATAGATTTGATTAAATTAACCTCTTTTTTAAATATTAATTATTGCCTTTGTCCCATATTCTCTGGATCAGTTGTGATGTCAGTCTGAAGCTGGTGAGGCGCGGCTGAACGTCCCGCTGAGAGAAAGTGAATAACCCTGTCGTAGGAGAACACTGACCACGGCCAGGACTCACAGCCAACTTAAAAAGTACATACTGTGAGTGGAGTGATTACATAACTCCGCCTGTGTGTGTGTGTGTGTGTGTGTTCGGAGTCCTTCCCTTAGGAGTGCTTGTGTTTCCTGTCTAATTGTCAGGATGCTTCAGGAGAGGGTTGAGGCGGACGGAGACGTGTGTGAATGAGCCCTGGCTCTGCTCCAAGTATGTTTCTGCCTGTGTGTGTGTGTGTGTGTGAGAGAGAGCGAGAGAGAGAGAGAGAGAGTGAGGCTGTAGTGTGGTGTCGTGCTGCAGTAGTGGTGCCAAATGCCTGACGTGTGGTGGGGAGGGCGTGGGTGCTGCACCAGGCTGGTGGCTGATTGGTGTGTGCCGCAAAAATCTGCTACAACCTATTAGCACACACTTCACTGAGCCCCAGCCAGCCCACAGCTATCGCCCGTCTGTCGGCATTGCAGTGTCTCTCTCTCTCTCTCTCTCTCTCTGTCTCTCTCTGTCTCTCTCTCTCTCTCTCTCTCTCTCTCTTATTATGTCTCGTCCCTTTGACCCGTACCCTTATTCCTTTTTACATTAGTGGCATGACTCAGTCCCCCTTTGACTGTATAAAGTACTGAATTTCCCTGATTCAGATGATTCAGATGCGAATGTTTGGACACTGGTTTTTTTAATTAATAAGAAATAAACAGAGCCTCTGCAGCATTAGAAAGGCTTTCCACAAACGTTTGGACACAGATAAAATAACGAACCTCAGCAAGAGATTTCTGGCCCTGGCTGTAATTGGACTGATGTGGAAATGATTGGTATCAAGTCGATTCAGTGTAACACGTTTGAATCACACGAAGCCTGTGTCACTATCTATGTCTCTCTCTCCTGCTCTCGCGCTCTCTCCCGAGCTCATACTGTTCTACATGACCTGGGTGCTCTCCTTGCTGGTACATTGGGCCAGAAATTGCTCTTTATCTGCTGCCCTGAAGACTAGTGACGAGCAACCAGGCAGAAGAGCCGGCCCGCTACTTCAGCATGAGCTGCAAATCCACTGCTAACAAAACCCTGAACACTGCCCCATTCAGAGAGGCGGAGTCCCCCCGCCGGCAGGGGTCGGCTGTATAATCCAGCGCACTGTGATTCTGCCTCAGTCATGATGTTTGATCACTGTTTAATAGCAGGAGCAGTAATTATGAGTAAGTGGTGCCTGTTTACAGTATCAATAATGAGCAATCGATTTGATGAATGTTTATTGGAGATCCCTGTTAGCAATCCGCCAGGCTGCTCAGCAGATTCCGAGATTAACCAAACTGCCATTAGCTTCAGAAACACTCAACGCGTGACTGTACACACTGTTAGCCTTCATGAAGATTGTAGATTAAACGCTGGTTTAAAGTTGCACTCAAATATTCTAAAGGAACAGATTTTATTTCTGTTGAATTCACTCAAATCACAAATCAGTTACATTCATTTACATTGATTACATGATTTTGTATTTTTTTGTTTTCTGTTTTTGTACAACAGTGTTTATTCATTCCTACTACATCTGCTGTTTCAGACACTGAAGTATAATCATACTAAGAGCATTTTGTAATATTTGTATATTTGAATTGCTGTATTAATATAATGGATCAGATCAGATGGATCAGCCCTGCTTGTTCGTCTCTGAAAGTCTTACTGTTTATTAATAATGCTGATCTCACCAACTTACAAGGAACGATCGAGCCCTCACACAGCTTTGGCTCCTGGCTTTGGTCCTCCAATAGGAGTGCGTGCTGGAAAACCAACTTTCCAAAAACACAAACATTACCTTCATTTATGCTAATTATTATCTATAATTGGATATTAATCATAGCAAATTCACTGTCGAGATTTCTCTGAGGTTTTTCACGTGGTTGCAGCGGCGGTTGTGAATGTGAGGTGGCGTGTTCAGGCCCGCAGGTGGTGACAGTGGTGATCTCGCTTGTGTTGGGGGAAAAAGATCCCTGCCTCTCTCTCAGGAAGTGACGTGCTCCTCTGGCCATCTGTCTACACATTAATCCCTGCAGCGCTTAGCGATATTACCGCCTGGCTTATCGCCATGGCAACAGGCCTTCAATCCCAACCCGGCACTGCTCCCATGTGACTAGTGGGGGTGGGAGTATGGAGACATAGAGAGGTGGGTTTGATGTAAGTGTGCAGAAGCGCACACACACACACACACACAATCATTCACCATTCTCCACACTGACTCCTGACTCTGGCAGAACAGCGTGAATGAAAGGCAGAGCAGTGATTCTGATCCACATCAGTTCTAATCCTCAGCCGAACCCATCAGTCCCGCACCGCTCCTGATCACCCTGCTGATTGCTGTTGGCTCCAGGCAGCTCTATCAGGACGCTGCAGCAGCTGGTCCTTTTATCATGGAGCGGTCAGACAGTACTGAGAATAGACAGCTCTTCCCATACACACAGATTTAACCCAATATGACACTAACAATACAACATCTTGTCTTTTACACTACATGCCCAAATGTTTGTGGACACCCCTTCTAATGAATGCATTCAGCCACTTCAAGTGGCACCCATTACTGACACAGCTTGTCTAGTCCCTGTAGAGAAGAAGTACTGCCAATAGAATAGGACTCTCTGGAGCAGATAAACGTCATGACCCTATTGGCTCCATGCTGCCTAATGCAGGGCTAGTTGAGGTGTATAAAGCTGTGGAGCAGTGGAAGAGCTGTGCTCTCTGGAATGATGGCGGTGGAGCTCCATCCAGTACTTTTGGGATGAGTTGGGTAGTTGGGAATGAGTTGGGGTGGTGATCATCAATTAAATTTTCACAGCAATGCTCCTCCTAAATCTAGTAGAAAGTCTTCTTCTCTGGACAGTAGAGACAGTTACTCCAACAGAAGCAGGAGAAACTCTTTAATACCCTTGATTTCAGAAGAAGCAGTGAACGAGCAGGTGTCCCAATACTTTTGTCTATATATTGTAACTTGTGTTATATGTAATGTTTTTATTTTAAATCCTTTAAGTAAATAAATTAATAAATAAGTGTACAAAAAACAGCACACACACACACACACACACACACACACACACACACACAGACACCGGAGCTCAGTCTCTGCTCATACAACATTCAAGGTGTTTAATTTGGCCATCATGTACAGTACACAGTCAGAAACATACAGAAACCAAACCTTCAACAAATATCAGTCAGATATATAAAAATCAGCAGATTTTCTTTTAAAAATAAGAAACGAGATCAGGAAGTTTGAAGAAACCTAGCAAAGACTATCAAAGATAGGTTGTGGACCTTTCGGTCGAGCTTAGGGGGAAGAGTGACTTCTGCAGAGTCGAGACTCGAGGCCTGCCGGATCACTCTGCAGACCCGTCCCTGAATGTTCCTCTATGTGTGACAACAAGTCGAGCGGCGCTGCGGATGAATTAACCAGTACAGCAGATGGTGTCGGGTTTGCAGCTGAAAGTGAAAATTTCAGGCTTTTTTTGATCTTTCTGCTAAAGATAGAATCTTGCTGATTTAACGGGGCATTGATGCCTCAGAAGTCTTCATCTATGGTGGTTGGAGATGAATGGATTTGGAGTGCTGAAATAAAGATGAAACTAAATACAAATAGATAAAAATACCTTCAATATCCAAATACCCTTGTTTCCCCTCTCAGCACTTATAATAATTAATGAAGTAAGTCATTCTTCTGCTAATAGCACAACATCATGGATTAAAGGGTTGCAGATTGACCTCATTAAAGCTAAATGTGCCTAATCCCTAATAGGTCCTGGTCCAAGCACTGAGCTTCAGTCAGCAGAGAGTGTTGATGCTGAAAACACCTCCGATTTAGAACAGGCTGCTCTTCCTTTCGTGGCAGTGTGCAGGTTCCTGTTTAGAGGGCAGTTTAATGCCAGTGCAATAAGTCGCATATACAAAAGGTAACAGATAGATCCTGATATGGCTTTTAGATCCAAGTTCAGCTCCTGGATTCTTCAACGTCGGCCTCTTCTTCTACTTTAATAAAATGCTGTTAGGATTGCATTAGAGCATTAGCACTAGCATTAGCACTAGCATTCATGGAGATTTATGGGTGGCATTGAACAGCTTCCTCTGGACCACAATAGAAATCAGAGGTGGCAAATCCAGGTCCTGGAAGTAAAAATCTGTGTTTTTTAACGATCTAAGTGATATCGGACCTAAGCTAGGTGGTGTTGCAGTGAAAATCTCCCCTTTCTTTTGAAGCAGTTTCTAACTACTAACTGATCAGCAGCCCAAACGCAGGCCATGGACCCCGGGATGAACTCGGTTAAAAAAATGAAACCTCTGTCCTATATAAGTCAGAACATGTGCTGTATTCCAGGCCCTGTTGAACCCATGGTAGCAGTAGGAATGGCTCAGTGATGGTACACAGTATAGCCGTATGCTGCAGTACCATCAATTTAATAAACTGCTGTTTCAGTTGCTATGGAACTAGTTGTAAAGGTAGTGTTGTTACCCTGGTTCCTGAAACATACCCTGACCCTGTTTCTCTCTGTGCATAGAACAGCATCAATAATAATAATAATAATAGTAATAATAATAATAATAATAATAATAGGCAGTATAATTATAACTGTATCTTGTCGTCATTATTTATTTATTTGTACACTGTTTGAATACGCCAGCTGCCCGTTCCACTGTCCACTGTTTATAATCAGTGGTCTAAAAAGGATGTGCTGAGTAGAAATGCTACATGAACTTGCGCTAAAGTGAATTCAGAGATGTGAGGCTTCATCACAACAGTGACCGTGTTGGCAGATCCTGAGTCAGTGCGGCTCATTTGCTGATGTTATTAGTTCTCGTGGAAGAATGGGCTGGTTGTTCTTTCACCTTCGCCAAATTATAGACCAGTGTTTATACAAGCTTTCAGGAGTTACTAGGAAACCGTTCATAGCAACTACAGTGGTCCATGCGGTTAGTGTCGACCACTGCGGCCTTCTGGGTGAAAATAACTCCGGGCCATGTTGACAACGGTTCTGGTAGGAGCTGCTCTGTGCTCTCTGATGCTGATCTGTGGCCAGTGTTTACAGTGGTTTGGAAATCTGGTCCTGGATCAGTTTGACCCTCCTGTTACCCAGGTTTTAAAAAATGGGCATGAAACATTTTCTGCTGGACTTAATTAGTAATTAGAGTAATGAGCGCATAAAAACGGACAATTACAGAATGAATACAGTGTTTATATTATGTATGTTAATATACTGTATGTTTATATTACACACTTCTGGTCCTGGTCAGTTTGACCCAGTAGCGACAATAGAGGCTGCAAAAAGTAAAAATATCAGATTTGGACCAAAACTGAAGCTAAATTATTATTATTGAATTAATTAGTGAATTATTATGATGAGTACATAAACCATGATCTGCATAATTTAATTGCATGATTTATATAATTATTTATAGTAATTGCATGATTATAGAATTCATTATATTTATATGAATTCAGCTAAAGATAATGTTTAAGAAGAACTATTTATTTGACTATTTACTGGTTAAATACGGGTCTGCTGTTGCTGGAGTGTGGCGCAACAGATAACTGTAAATGTAAATGTTCATAAGCCGTAGGCCTCTGACCTCAGGTCAACTCAGCAAAAGTAAACGATTAAAGGAAAAGTCAGGGTCTTTGCTTGTATAAATTCGAGGGTACTTTAAGTGAGAGGTGTGAAAGGGGCGAGAGCTGCTGTGGGTGAACAGACTAGGACCTGGCAGGCACAGAGGGGGCGCATTAAGACACAGCGATGGCTCTTATAAAGGGATTCATGCGTGGCATTGTAATCCGAGATTTCGCACTAGCTAGATTTGAGCGCTGATTAAACACTGTCGTTAAAAAAAAAGAAAAAGTCCATAATCAGTGTTCCTTGGCTTGGTAGAGGAGCACAAGACAAGCACAATATTTCTGTTCACAAAACAGTACCTCCTCATCAAATATTAAAACTGTGGTAATACATGTCGCACAACATGGTCGTTACAAGGTTTACAACTTTTATCCTTTATAAAAACGCTCCCAAATCCCAAATGGCTTTTTACTAAGTTACAATTGAGTATTAATTGTAGAAACAGTAGAAACAAGGTTACTCCAAATGTCAGATAAAAAGAATTTGAAATAGCTGAGACATCTCGTGTGTGTGTGTGCGGTAGACAGGAGTGCTTCACTGACATTACGACCTTCAGAAATATCAATAGAAAACCAATCCTCACCTCAAGAGTGAGAGATTAGACCAGTGGCAGTGGATTAGGTCTTATTGTCAATGGAGAGCTCAGATGATGCTTACACACACACACACACACACACATCAGTTACATCTCCAAAAGTAAAAAAAAAACAACGTAAAAAAACAGGGTTTGTTAAAACAACCAACATCTCCTATAAAATTTTGTGGCAGTGATGGGCTGTTTGTATGTGTGGTGTATCATTTTCACAATTTTAAGAAAAATAAAAAATTTAAAAAGCCTTGTGCAGTAGATCAAGCATACAGTGCATACATTTAGTTTCCAATAATAGTCCAGAGGGTCGAGATAATATATATCCTAATAATTATAATAATAAGTCATTTTTCTATTAGTTCGTATGTTTGGATAACAAAGAGGCTGTGGGTGAGCGGTTGCTGTCAAATACCACCAAGGATCACGTATATAAAGGTTGGTTTTGGGGGAAAAAGTCTAGAATTTTCTTTCTTTCCTTTACAAAAGTACAAAACATGCTTATTCCAACCACATATCACTGATGCATGCACAAACCCAAGTCTTTAAGTGTCTTTGAAAACCCACTTATGAACTCATGAAGTTGCATATTACAGTACTTTGGCAGGGGAGTTCTCATAGTTTTGCTCCCCAGGCAAACGACCCTATTTCCTAGAGATGGCAAAGTCAGGTCCAGAAAGTAAAAATCCGCTTTCTGGACCTGACTGTGTATCACCAGAACTACTACTATTTTCTCAATGCAAATGCTCCAAAGCTCTGAACGTGACTCTTCATGTTACAGCACTGTACAAAGAAGCAACACACACAAATGCGATCCACAGTTTAAAAGAAAAACAAAAATAAATTTGCATAAATAGTGTTGAAAACACTGCTGAAATGGTACAAACTACAGACGAGACTGGGGAGGACAGGGGGCTCTCTCAGGACTCTCCTTCTGACGATCAGTTAAAGAAAAGCTCTCTTAGGCTTCGTTCACATGGGAGGTAAAAGTGGCCCAAATCCATCATCAATCCATGTGACAGCGACGACTTCTCTATTCAAAACAGGTGGAATCGGACCTATTCAGTTCCAAAATCAATTCCATATGTGGTACTAAATTCTGAGACATATCCGAGTGTGAACGTGAATAACGTGAGTGCGAACTGCTCAGACGGATGCCGGTATGATATAGGATACGTTAAAAAGATCAGATTCGGGCCACTTTACCGACTGTTTGAACGTAGCCTTAGAGTTATTAGGACTTGTGCAAGATCACTGTTAACCCCTTTAGCATTAGCCTTTAAAAAAGTTTTCGTCTTAAATAAAGAGAAAAATTCAGATTTGATGAGAAATCCAGATTCCCCTGCTGTGTGAATATAGCCTTAGAGAAGGAGGTGGAGTGCTAACTGCCACTTTAAGGGCTGAGGTCAGTTTTACTGTCTCCTAATTGAAGCGAATGGCTTGAGCTTAACAGTCTAAAAAAGACAATGCAGTAATTTAAGAGCTAAGAGAGAACAAACGTCGTTAGGGTGATCAGGACATTATGCAAATGTTAGCTGCTTAGTACGATCTCCTGTACCTGCTCTGCAAGGTCACAGCTTAGCCCATTCCTCATAGGTAACATGAGGGAAGAAGCGGCAAGCTCTAACTGCAGTTTGAGCACTATGTGTATATATATATATATATATATATATATATATATATATATATATATATATAGTTATACATTTCATATATACCGATCAGCCATAACATTCAAATATTGTGTAGGTCTCCCTTAGGCCTCCAAAATAGCTGTGATGCCTCAAGGCAAGGGCAACTTCTAAAGGTGTCCTGTGGTATGTCCTTCCTTTGAACACTTTTAGTAGGTACTGACCACTGCATACTGGAAACACCCCACAAGACCTGCCTGATGTTCTGACCCAGTCGTCTAGTTCTGGTCTGGTTTGGTTCTGGTGTCACAGATTCTTACGCTTACGTCCATTTTTCCTGCTTCAGCCCCTTCATCACCTTCAAGAACAGATTGTTCACCTGCTGCTGACTAATAGATGGACCCCTGGACAGGAGACACAGTAGATGAAGATCATCAATGTTAGATCACCACTTGACCTGGCAGTGGTTTTATTGTTATGGCTGATTGGTGTAGACTTTTCTCACGGTTCTTTTGTGGTTCCTCAGTACGCTCTCCAAGCCAAAACACTTCCATATCTTGGGCTCTCTACCTTAATCTACCTCAGTAACTCAGTTGATGGACAGTGTTAGGCTAACGCTGGAAGTGAGTTATGGCTTTTGTCGTTCCAAATCTAAACAGTTCCTTTCCTTGAAGGACTTTGTGTACAAGGCCTGCTGGAGAAAGAACACGTGTCTATCTGAATGTCTCTCTCCCTCTCTCTCCCTCTGTCTGTCTTTCTCCTGGTCTGTGGTTTGTCTAAGGGCCTGTCCGCACTAGCTGCACTGGCTTGTCTCTGTGCTGTTTCAGTGGGGTCTGTCACAGCTCTGCACGTGGCGATCAGGGTGGAGGAAGTGTGCAGGCTCAAGCACTTACGCTGAAGTGCACCAAGTGTGTGTCTGTGCCTCGCACCGGAGACCTTACACCCTGCTCTTACCCAAGGGGTGAAGCAGAGGCACAGACGGGATTGACAACAGATGACACTGACTCAGACACAGTGACACTCAGCACTCAGCAAGCTCACTGGGCCTCATCCTCCAACATCCTCCTAAGAATGTTCTTGATGATGAGAAAAGTCCTAACAGAGAGTCCAGATCAGACTCAGGACGTGTTTAAAAAGCAGAACTGTTCACAGTGACGATCCCACTTCAGAATCAGCTTCAGGATCACGGTGCTGCTCCACTGACTGTATCAGGGAGGACAGCGTCTCTAGCGCTGCTACTCCGGGCTCGGAGCGCTGCTAACTGCACTATGGAGCTCTGGTGAAGCGAGCAGGATGGCGCTCTCCAGAACTGTGAGCGTAGCGCTGCGTAACCCATAGAGTCATATTAGTGTCCAATCCTGTAGTATTACTCTACCCCCTCAGTCCACATGCTGCTCTACCTTTCAGTGACGCTTCTGCAGCTCTCAGCTTGTCCAGAAATGCATGTGTACAGCCTGTCCATTCCTCAAAGCATGAATTACACTTTTGGACTGTAGGGGGAGCAAGAAATACCAACTCTCCATACTGCTGCTTTAAGAGGGGACGCTGAATGGAACGGTGAGTACTGTGTTGAGTTCTGTCAGTCGTTTGATCTCTATTTCCACTGAAGGCCAAAAGTAAGTTTCAGTGAAGAGTCTGAGTCAGAGTGAAGTTTGCTTCTTTCTCTCTACGGCCTCCTTCTCCAGTGAACCTCAATGTGCCTACCTGTAAAAGCCTCATCAGTGAGCCCCTCCCACAGCGAGTCCCCTCCGCCTCTTTCCCAGTCTCTCTCATAAACAGGGTGCAGTTCATACATGCAAACAGACACACACGGTTCCCATCGCCATCTTTTCTGTTCTTCCTCATAAAGGCATGCAGACGAACACCACAAAGAAAAGAAAGCAGGCTAATAAAACCGATCCATATCTTCAGTTCTGGTTCTGAAAAGACTTACAATAAAGAACGTGTCTCATCCGGTCAACACGCAGTGCTTTGTAAACATGCCTTCAAATACCTTTATATCTTCTCCTTTTCTCATTACGTCAGTGTTATTAGAAAGAAATGCTTTGAAATAAACAATAGTTTTATGTAAATTTATGTAAATCTCTAAATAAATAATTCTCTCGAGCCTTTCCCCATCTCCCAATAAAGATAAATGAATCTACTTCTATAATGATTTAGTAACTAAATATGATATAGAATTGAAAAAGAACAGTCCTTTTTAAACGATGGCACAGTCAGCTCACAGAACGCAGAGTCTCTGGATTCTCTCTTATCTCCTCTTCATGGACACACTCGCACTCTATCGCTTTCTCAGCAACGCAGGATGGAGGAGGAGGGTTGCTAGATAAAAAACAGAGGTGGGGTCTTGTGGAATGGCACCGTCAAGCTGAGGTATAGTCCTGTGTGCCATCATGAAGTGTACAGTAGAAAGGGAGAAGAAGCGAGCATCCATTAAATCATGCGTCCGAGTGGAGGTGCTCCCGGAGCTGTGGTGTTTTCTTCATGGTGATTCATTGACAGGAGACCAAGCATAAACAGTCATTTTCTTCTGGCACCAGATCCATGACCGTGATTCATGGAAGGAGTGGAGGAGGAGGATGAGGAGGAGGAGGAGGAGAAAGTGGGGGCTGTTGTGATGCTCCTCTACTCCCCCTGACTCCCTCTCTCGGGCACCATCTCTCTCTCATTGGTGGGAGACAGGACTCCTTGCACGTTGTCTTGGATATCCGTCACCTTTCCTGACGGCTCTTCCGCTCCTCTGGTCCTCATCTCTCTCTTGATCCTCTCCAGAACCAAGACTCTACTAAAATGTCTTTGCTGCATCTCTTTTACTCCTTCATTGCCCCCCAACACCCCCCCCCCATCCCCTCCCCTCCAAAAGCACAACATCATACTTATTTCCTTCCCTTTTTCCCAATCATTCTTTACACTTGGCAGTCAGAGGGAGGGAGTGGCTTATAGGAAATTGATAGAGCCAATCCCTCTCCCTTACTTTAAACATTCATACATGGACTGCACCAGCCCCGCCCACATTCTGCCTGCAGAGCCCAAATTCACCTCCAGGGGTGAGTAAAGGGAGGATCAAACATAAGCAGACTCACTGGACTGGGTCCTGCCCAGGTTGGGTGGCTGGGATAGATGTGCCATATCCTTCTTGCGAATCTCGCAGATGGACTTCCGGCGTGCCTGCACGCCCCGGATGGCAGCTTTGATCTTCCTCCAGCCCAGGTGGTTGAGCTCTGCGAGGTTGAGCACCACGCAGATGCCGCTCACGGCGAACATGAACACTAAGAAGACCGTCTTCTCGGTGGGCCGGGACACGTAGCACTCCACCTCCTTCAAGCAGGGGTAGCGATCGCACTCGAAGATGCCCGGCACGCTAAAGCCATACAGGAAGTACTGCCCCGCGAGAAAGCCGATCTCCAGGGCGTTGCGGAACACCACCTGGATGATGTAAAAGCGGGAGATGCCCTCTTGCCGGCGTACCTTGGAGCTCTTGCTGTGGGTTAGGCCTCGTGGGGCGTTGGGGATCTCTTTCACCTCCAGGCAGTCTGGCTCCTCCTTGCCTCCTGCGCTGTCCGGGTGCTGCATCAGGATGCCGTTGATGTTGCGCAGCTTCCGAGCGCCTTCCACGCGCCCGTAGTCCCTCTCCAGCATCGGGTACAGGAAGGAGTAGCGGCGGTCGCGCTGTTTGGCCGACTGGTGCACAGAGTAGGTGATAAAGCACAGGCTGGGCGTGCACACCAGGATGATCTGGAAGACCCAGTAGCGGATGTGCGAGATGGGGAAGGCCTTGTCGTAGCAGGCCTGGTTACAGCCCGGCTGGAGGGTGTTACAGACGAACATGGTCTGCTCGTCCTCGTACACCGTCTCACCCACAATAGCCACGATCAGGATCCGGAAGATCACCACCACCGTCAGCAGGATCCTGGAGAAAGGGAAAGCAGGAGAAAGAACAGGGTCATAGGAGGAGTAGAAGCAGCCTTCTGTTGGTGTAATCTGCCTGCATGCTAATTAGCATCCTCATTTTTTCCTCCTATTTTCTCGCTCCTTTTCAGGGCCATCTCCGCTCCTTTAATGAAGTGGTCTAATTTGAAAGTGAGAGCTGACGCAGCCACTAGCTCGGGCTCTAATTATAGCAGCTCCTTCCGTGCCATTAAACTCCGTTAGCCGGGTAACCTTCTGTGCTGATGTTTCACTCGTTAGTTTGCTAAGCACATGATCACAGACCTACCACACTCTGATCTCTCCCTATAGCAACAGGCCAGAAACACACCTGGATTGCTAAGCTTGCATTGCTATTTCTGTCCAGATGTTAGACTGAAAGGTGAGAGTGTGTGAGAGTGTGAAGGTAGGGACAGTGAGTGCTCTCAGTGCATTTCAGATTGGCAGTCTGTAAACAGGCAGTGTAGAAAATGGTAAGTATTTGGACATCCCTTCTTATTAGTTGGTTCAGATACCTTCTGGTGAACCCACTGCTGGCACAGGCATCTAACGACACCGGATAATAAAACAGGACACTCTGGAGCAGCCTCACAGTGTGAAGCGACTAGGCCGGGCTCGATGGGTGCAGTGGAAAACTGCTGAACATATGACTTCAGACCCTGACCTCGAGAATGCTTCTGTGCTCAACTGAAATCAAACCTAGGCTTAGTTGGGCGTCTCTGCAGCACAGCTTGCAGTCGTCCCCTCCGGCCACCGGAGTGACTGTCCCTTGTGGCTCTGAGGCTCTTGGATTTGTACCCCACTCATTAGGACTCTATTGGGGCTGAGTTTGAGGCTGAGAAAAATGGCAAATACATGAAAGGTATTAATACTGCTATTATTAAACCCTCACAGCAATGTTCCAACATTTAGTGTTAAGCCGTCCTATAAGAATAGAGGCCGCTACTGCAGCAAATGGGGACCAGTTATTTAATTTAGAGGAACCTAATATTTGGACATCCAGGGTTTCCTGGACTAGACAGGACTAGAACTAGGCTTATTCTCTATCTGAGGAAAACAGATCATAGTGTTTGAAGCTATGAAAGTAGCCGGGGGACTGGGCCGGGACTTTTGTCACCATTCATTCTGACTCGGTGCAATTTTTTTGGCAGGCTGGGTAAAAGCATTCAGCTTGAAACAAATAATGATGCTAACATTTAGCTAGCGCTCGCTGTTCAGAGACGTTCCTGAGGATTTCTGTGCCGCCCCGTCTGCCTCGAACAGAGTCACTGCTCTAATTATATTCACTTTTAAAGTGGACACAAAGCCAGCCGCACAGCACACTACACAGGCCCGGGGTTCGCCTGAAGCAGTCGACAGATCTGAAGTTAACGCACGCACACACACACACACACACACACACAGAGATGATCACTTCCTATTGCACATATATGGCAGCTACATCAACTACATACTTAACCATCTGTGCAATGGGCCACCTGTTCAAAGCACAGGCAGTGTGGACATCATGAGTTTCTTAATAATACTGAATATATCTAACATACTGAGTCACATCCACAGCTCTGGCTATACACATACCTTCATCAGCAGAAGACATGGAGTGACTTAAATAATACAGAATAATGGATATTTATATTGTCTGTGTCCTATTTGCACAGCATATGTCCACACACAATAGAATAGGACTCTCTGGAGCAGATCAACATCACCCTATTGGCTTCATGCTGCCTAATGCCAGGCGTGGGCTAGAGGGGTATAAAGCCCCCCAGCAGGTGGGGTGGTGATCTTCTAACATTCTGACATTACTAATAATCTTATTGCTGAATGCAATCAAATCCTCACAGCAATGATCCTCCAAAATCTAGTAGAAAGTCTTCTTCTCTGGACAGTAGAGTCACAAGAACTATTTGTCAATACTGTCATTTTAAGAACATGTTATACCTCTGATATCATGATAACATAAGGGAAAATTATCCATGTTCAATTATCAGGACGGACCTAATATCACTGATATCACTAATATCACTAATATTTCAGTCAGTATCAGTACAGTTAGTTAATAACAGGAAAATCCCACCAAAACTCTCTGAAAGCACAGTCCGGGCCTTCATTCTTTAATGTGATTTCACCAGTTTATCCCACTGAGAGACGTTCGCACTTCCCGCCTGTGCAAAGTCAGTCGTCAGGCCGGATAAATATTTGATGCGTTTGGACAGCTCCCCTCTGCTTCTTCTAATCTGAATCGAAATGGATTTGTGAGCAGGGCTCCTATTCCAGCTGTTGGGTCAAGGGGGGCGAGTTTAATCTGCACCAAATCAGCCACAGTGCCCTGGCACCCCCCATCCCACCAGCTATGGCAGGAAAAAAAGAAAGTCACCTGTAATCTGGATTCAATCCAAGCCAAAAAAAATGAATGCGTTCTGCCCTTGTGAGGACTCGAGGAACAGGCTGATGCAACTCCCCAGCCCTGCTTGTTCTAATGGAAGCACTGTGGGGTCGAGATGGTAAAATCCGTCCCGGGATTTTGTTCCAACTGCCTGGGCAGCTCTACTGCAGCTTAGCTTCCCAGGCAGTTGGAACAAACTCCCGGGACGGATTTTGACTTTCTGAACCTGCATTTGCCATCTCTGTTGTGTGCTTTGTATAACATTAGAAAACACCATAGCCGTGAAGGAGGGAGCTCTGTAAACATACACACTCCGACCACACACTCCGCAAAGCAGTATGGGAGATCCTCTGTAAAATAAAACAAATGCCAATATATGAAAAAAAAAGAAAACAAAAAATCTCATCAGAGCATGAATTATATAACGGCTTCCACTCGGTCGCAAAACCCTCAACCTTTAATCTGTACTGGGGCCAATAGAGGGATTCTTGCATTAGTCGTTTTTTTTAATGCCATCCAATAGCTTTAGATTATCCACGGCACCAACCCCCACCTACTCCTCCCTCTCTCCACGAGCATCCCCCCTCCTCTCCCTATAGCAGTGTAATACAGTGTGCTCCTGAAAGAGATTATTTTATGGGCTTTTTTCACAACCCCTGGAGAAAACATGTTCAACACCATCTTAAATCTCCTGTGATGGTGCACACCCCCCACCCCACCCCATCGTCTGTCGGACATAATCAACATATCTCTTTGTTGTTTAGAATTTATGGTGTGATTAATTAGCAGTGTGTTTGGGTGATTTCCACTCAGAGGCTATATGCAATATAGAGGCCAATTATCTTTTCCTGACAATCGCAAAAATTCTCCAGATTTCAGGGTGATCGAAAGCGATGATCTTCTCAGATTATCTTGTAGTGTGTGTGGGTGTGTGTGTGTGTGTGTGTGTGGTGTCTATAAGCCAATCTTTAGTCCTCTGATCTTCTCCCGATCGTAAATCGTAAACGTAGTGTCCTGAACTGTGGGGTGGACGCAGATTCTCTGGTGGGAAACGTGAATTTAACCTCATGCCTGAAAGACTGCCAACCAACGAGAGCTGAGCTGACCGATCTCATCAGTTTCTGCATGGCAGTTAAATCTCGGCTGTTTTGGAGCACTCACCAACAGCATAGCTACGGTTTCGCTGTTTCACCATCATCCGCCATGTTTGTTTACATCCACACTGTTAACAGTGTCCTTGAGGAACCTTTGGCGGTTCTTCAGTTTGAAACTGTGAAGGAACCTCTTAAGATGCTTCTTTTAAAAAAACTTTCCTTGAAGGTTCCTGTCAGTGAATAAAGACGCTGTGTGTGGAGCCTCTCACCGGATGAGGCCGGGTAGTGCGGGACAGGCGTACGTCAGTCATGCTTTGGGAATCTGTGTTTTACACATCTGAGATCAAAAGAGGGGGAAATGCTGTTTGATGTTAAGAAGTTTTATTCTTGGGCTCAGCGAGTGGCTCAGCTCTAACTATGGCACTGCTACTATGGCCCGAGCCATGCCACTTTGCCATCAGCAGCCAGAGTCTGAGGGAGCACAATTGGCTGTGTTCTCTCCCTTCGTTAAAGCGATGCTGTGGTGTGGAGGAAATGGTGTTCAGCCCTCCTAGTGTTGGGAGCATTGCTAGTGCTAGGGGAAGTTATGAAGAGTTAATGAATGAGGCTCACTGATTACATCTAAACCTTTTATGTGAGGAATAAATCTGACTTCTGTGATGTGGCTCTTTCATTGTTTTAAACGAAGAATGTAAAAATGCTCTACAGCTCGATTAACCTACACCATAAAACACCGCTCACAACCACAAGCTGCAGAACAGCCGAAGCCTTCAGAGTGAGCTCCAGATTAAACTGCACCGAGCTGCTGCAGGTCCTACACTCAGGTCAGCTGGTCAGATGGTCTGTACATGAATTTTAGAACCTTCTTACTCTTAAATTAGAAAGATTCTCCTGCCTGCATTTAAGGTGCTCTCACACCAAGAGACCAGTGTTATTGTGTGGAAGAGGGAAGGGGAGAGAGAGAGAGAGGCAGAAAGAGGGGGAGAGAGCACTCCATTTACCCAGAACACCCTCACCCTCCTCCCCATGCCTCACTCTATCTCACTTGCACCCATCTTCCTGCGCCTGTTGCCACGGCAACAGCATTGGGGCAGGGAGAGCGCAGGAGAAGAAAGAAAGGAGGCTGGAGCTGGTTGGAGTCGTTACTGTATGAGATAACGAGCTTCACAAGACCTGCACCCCTCCACCCGAGCTTCCTTCTGGAACATTCTCTCCTTCTCACACCTGAGAGAGAGAGAGAGAGAGAGAGCTGCAGAGCTGCAGGGTATTCAATTTAGTGAAAACACCACCTCCTCTGTGCAGCAGCCCGTTACATTCAGTGCTGCTCCTCCACCAGCTCCTCCACCAGCTCCTGAGCTCACAGAAGAGGGACTGAGGAAAAGACAGGAGAACAGTTAAAGTCTAGGTCTGGATGAATGGGGCTATACTGCAGGTCTAATGAGCTGAGTGGTGGGGTCGAACCCGGTGTTCTCCAGTTGAAAGCTGAAAATGTCTGGATTGGGTGAAGCTGTAGCCTGTGGCGTTCTCCGCTGAAACCATTCTGCCTGCTTCTTACCCTGACAGCCTGCGGCCTGAGATTCTCATTCATTACACCATGCAAATTAAAATCCTGTGAGAATCTGGGAAACCTGTAGGGACAGATCCTCGGCCATGAATGAATTAATTACCCGCACTGCCTAGCGTTTCTCCGTTCTGCTGATTTTGCCTTTCTTCAGCTCTGTGCTTTTTAATTCCACCACTGTTTTTCACCCCCTCCCGTTTGGCCTGCCGTACAGACTCACATAACTACAACAGGAGAGGCTGCGTGTGTGTTGACTGTTCTGGGGTCGGGTTGTGGGCTTTATGCAGCATGTTCTCCGATCTGACGTTCCGCTGGGCTGAGTCTAGAGGAGAGGAAATCATGCGTCTGATCCTTTAGAAAATGCCTCTGAATTGAAAGGCTGATCACGAAGGAGCACAATCAATGAGTCCACACACAAATACTACATGTGGACTGCATACGGTTCTGAGTGATGCCAGAGAAGAACTGCTTCTGCAACTGAGAAGAACCTTTGAAATGTAACTGACCTTAAAACCTTTAATGTCCAGGTTCTTGATAAATGAATGATATTAAAGCTTTAAATCACAGGTTCTTCAAATGGTTTTCAGCGCGGTTCCTCATAGAACCAAACAGGTTATGGCATCTTTTAAACCCCTCTGAGGAGAAACGCTATGAAAGTGTTACTGTGTCTGTAGATTATTTAATGTCATAAAGATGCTGTGTAATCTCTGAGCCCTGCATTAGACTTCCCTTCACTCTAAAACTGGACTTTTTATGCTAAAGGCTAATGCTTAGAGGCTAACAGTGTCTGACTGTATGTCTAGTGACTTTAAAGTCCCTAATACTTACTCTAATTCAGCAAGTCAAACACTGTGTAACACTACCTACTCCCTGCTCGTGAGAATACGGTCAGTACTCTCAACACCAACACAGGTTCTTAGACCTGCTCAGTGTTTCAGTGGCTTTATCCCACTTCCTCAGTTTTCAGGAAGACTCGGACCTTGTCCAGGGTTTCTTATATGGGATGTGTTCAGTTCAGGAGGACATCATTATAAGAGCAGAGCTGCTTTAAAACACCTCATGAATCTGACCTAGACCCTCTGTTAGAACTTTCCTCAACAGCTTAGGGAGGTCTTGGTGAAGGAGGCCCAGCGCTGTTCCACAGTGTAACTCAGGAACTGAAGAGGAGTTGAGTTCAGGATCACAGTTCTTTAGTCAGGGAACTCTCGTGGGCTTTATACCCCTCTAGCTAACACTTGGCACTGGGCATGGTGAGCTCAGAGTCGCAGCGGCTGCTGGCAGGGCTTTTCTGTATGTACAGGTTTCTTTCTGCACGCTTCACCTAGGTCAGCAGTGGACAGGTGTCTGGACATGTCTGGATCTACAGCGTATCCTCTTCTACTGAATATACAGCTAGCAGACTGTAGCAGCATTGTACCTTTCAGAGGTGTGTATGGATCCCTGCCTCGTACTCAGAGGGTGTACTGAGCGCTGTTTAGTTGGTGTGTGTGCGTTTGGGGAAATAGCAGCAGGTCCAGGAGAATGGAAGGACGCCCGTAATCCAGATTAAAGCCGCTGTTCTGGAAATCCCACTCGCCTCGCATCCTACTACTGTCCCGCCAAAACCTCACATGCCAATCCAAGGGGAAGACGGCTCTGTGCTAAATGCAGCCTCAGACCACGCTCCTAATCACCCTCCAATCAAATGAAGAAGGAAAGCCGGGCTGGCTGCTGGACCTCCCGTAGGAACTGTTTACCCGGGACCGTTCTGTCACACAGCCGCAGTTGGAGCTTTCCTTTAGGATACGTGAAGCATGGCTTTATATTCAGTACATGTTTCTAATGAACTTGGAGATGCAAGGATAATGGAGCAGTACATCTGTCTCAATATTAGAGGGGTTGTAATCACTTGAACTCGTTATTTTGTATAAATGAATTTTCTCATTTTTAGTACAATATAGGAGAAGTAGTTCCTAACAAAACACAGTTTTCCATTCAGAGGAAACAATATGATGAAAAATCTCACACAGTATTATTATCTACAGCACTGTGTTCAGCTAGATGTTCAGAGGTGTTCAGTACAGGAGAGCAGTAAATGAATACACCATCTTTCACTGGAGGCTGTTTGGCTTTGGACTGATTGTTTGTGTTGATACTGTGTGAGTGTGTGTGTGAGTGTGTATGTGTGTGTGAGTGTGTGAGAGTAAATACTGCCCTTGTGTTGGCAGGCGTGTGTGTGTGTGCTCAAATGGGATAAATGGGATGCTAATTGTTTAATACCACTAAAAGGTGTGTGTGTGTGTGTGTGTGTGTGTGCGCGTGTGCGCGCGTGTGTGTGTTAGTCTGTGAAGAGTGTGATGGGCACTGATTTTGGACTTTCTGGTTCTGCTTCAAGTGTTGGCAGACTTTAAATGGACTTAAATATGTGTGTGTGTGTGTGTGTGTGTGGCTGACCATCTGGCTGTGTGTGTGTGTGTGTGTGTGTGTGTGTGTGTGTGTGTGTGTGTGTGTGTGTGTGTGTGAGAGAGAGAGAGAGCGTACACACACAGTTTATCAGCACTACCTAATACATCCATATACAGTATGCCCACACAAGGAGAACTCACATATGGATGTGTGTGTGTGTAACATGAATCATATTTGTGTGACTGTTTCTGTTTCTGTTTGTACAGAGCTGATTAAACGTGTGTGTGTGTGTGTGTGTGTGTGTGTTTTACAGCCTGTTTAATCAAATGCCTTTTAACACCATTCCTCAGTTTGACTCATGTATACAGCAGCTGCTATTGTGTACAACTCACAGCATACACACATACATACACATACACACACATACACACACACACACACACACACACACACACACACACACACTAACACACACACACTTGCATGCCCAGTGAGAGAATGCCTGTACATCATTTCACGTTCAGATCTTCAAATCCTGGACCCAAATTCTCCACCACTGGTCATCTCACAATATCCAGTTCATTGCACACGTACATTGAAGTCATCCAGAGCAGCCAATCAAAACACAGCTCATCTACATATTTTAGCTTTAAATGTTCTGATGGCCTGACGAGGGAGATCAGAGGGAGAGTTCCCGCTGGGCGGTGGATTGAGCTGTGGGCATTTCTAACCTGGGTAAGCCTGGTTGACTCACAGACTCCGGTCCTATTAGGAGCCTGGCCTCAGCACACACTCACACCGAGGAGATACACAGCGTCCCCAGTCACTTCAGGGCTCGGCTCCTCTCTGCCACGCTCATTCCCTGCTGCTCTCTCACTCTCTCCCACTGCTCTCCTACCATTCCTTCCTTACTCTACTGTTCTTCCTTTTATACGCTTCTAAAATTACAGCAGTTTAACCTCACCTTTAACAGCAGAGAAACCCCCCGTCTCTCAGCTTGGAATTGGAAAGGTTGTCCTAGAGTGACCCCAGCATTAGACTGCATGGAGATACACTTACTGTCTGAATAAAGGGAGTGTACAGAGAGTTACGATACACAAGAGTAATAATTAAAAAGCAATAAACAAACATGTTATTTATGTTATAGGCCTGCCCTCCTCCTCTGTTTCTGTTCTGTCACTCTTAGAGATTCATGCTTTTAGATTCTTCTGTAGATTGTGAGGTCAGAAAGGTTCACTGTGTCCTGAAGTATTTGGCTGTAGAAGAGGACGCTCTGGAGCAGCTGCACATGAGCCTGAGGTCATCACTGTGCCCAATGCTAAACAAATAGAGGGGTATACCCCCCCCAAAACCACCCCCCACCCCACACACACACACCCCACTGAGCGGTGGAGCTGTGTTCTCTGGAATGATGCTGCTTCATTCTTTTGGGATGAGTAAGTGTAACTCACTTGGGGCTGAATGCTGTTAAATCCTCAGTCTCTGTGTCCGTCCATACCATTCACTTACCCCTAACCCAGCCCCCTTCAACTAGTGCTGCAGCAGCAGTACCGCAGGGTATCCACAGAACCTCTGATTCCGGGCTCCAATCTTAAATAAAGCTAAATGCTCAGCATATAATATTCAACGTTTTTTTATGCTGTACAGTGATATAGGAGTGTGTGTGTGTGTGTGTGTGTATGTGTGTGTTTAATACTGATGGGAAATCTGCTGCCATTACTCACAACCTATTTGAAACTAATTTAGATGGTGAAACGAGCAGCTTTTCTTTCTGAGTAGCAGAGCCGCCGCTGCCGGTCACGTCTGCTTCCATACTACATCAGTAAGGTAGAATAAGGTCAGTTTCAGCAGGCTGTGCTGTTGGGTTCAGTCTGCAGTACTACAGCACACACTACACTATATACTCTATTGAGTGTTTTGAGTAGATCACATTATAATCTACAGTAAACAGTGAATCAGTGAATCAGTGAGGTCAAAGACCGGCCTGCTTGAGTCCAGAACAACAAATTCAGTCTTTTGTTGAACATCACTCCAACATGAGCTTACTGAGGTCAGTCCTGGTCAGCCTAATGAGGAACTGTAGGGACCTCTGTGCAGACTAGGTAATATAACTGAATGAAAATGAAAACTCGAGCTCTGTGCTACTGAGCTGAACTGCGTTGTTGAGGCTAGTCTTTGCTGGATGGAAACATCAATGATCAATTAGCTACAATGCTAACATTAGCCTAATTAAAAGACCAAAAACACTACACCCAACACACAAATTAAATGTATTATGTTGATTAATAATGCTCTGTAAATGTAGGTATTCTAAGGCTGGAGTCTCTCAGGATGAGTGAGTTTTGCCAGCTGGCTGTAAATCTGTACCCGTCTTGCATCATTAGCTATGAAAGAGTGTATGTGTGGTCAGAGCATGGACAGGAATAAAGAAATTCCACAGGAATAATGGGTGAATTTATCCACCCTCTATGTTTTTGTGAATCAAACCGGTGAAGAAAAACAAGGAAATGAGATTGAAGGTTTAATCCTGTTGTTTAAAGGCTTCAGACATCAACTGCTCTTTGGAAAATGGCCTCTCAAGGAAGCGGCGAGTGCATGCAAGTGAGCTATTCATTATGTACCGGTTAATATGAAAGGAGTATTGCCTGAAATGTTTGGATCCCATCTGCAATGACTAATGGCTATATTAAGCTCCCTCCAATAAACAAGAAATCATAAAGGGCACTCTCCATTTTAGGATTCATAAAGACCTGCTGCAGACTGGACTGCGTTACGTAACCCATCACAAACGAAAACCACGAGTCCGTTTACGTAAAACAATGCTAGTGTATAAATCAGAACAATGATGGTGAAGGAGCTGACCTGAGCTGTACGCTTTAAGCAGGCAGACTGTTTCAGACTCTGCAGCTCTTCCAGAGTCTGAACTCCAGAGGACGGCTTGGGGCCATAAAAACAGATCCTTTCCACAAGCTGCTCCTCTAATGAACCAGCTTCTCCCTCAGCTTCTTCAACCTGCAGCCATCTCTGTGCAGTTACTCATACACACACTGAACCCCGGGACGCTCAGTGAGTGTGTGAGGGCAGGAGGACGTGTTTCTGTGAACCGTATTTCTGAATTTCTCTGCTTGTCTGATTGAGCTACGAGGGAAACACGCTTCTGTCTCCCTAAAACAACAGAGCCCAGTTTTATCTGAATGTTCCTCTGCAGTCTGTGCAGATTTACGCTCCCTGTGCAAGGGCAGAATTCCCTTTTACGCACATGAATCCCATTCTGTTCCTGATTGTCCTCCTGGAGCAACACATTGAGTCATTCCTGCTGTAAATAGAGCAGTTACACAGAGATCCAGTCTCCTAAGGCATGACATAATAGTGTGCAATAGAAAGAAGCCGGCCTGCAAACACAGAAAGTCCTAAAAGTCCATTAGTGTATCCGGAGCAGAGCCTATCGTCTCTGTCGAGCAAAAAACAGCTCCATCATGTGAATCTGCCAGTTGTTCTTTATACTGTGTCAGATTTTCAGGATAAATGGACCAATAGAAATGCTCCTCAATGCATTCACTCTTTTTGGAATTTTGATTTTGCACAAACGATTTTCTAGGAATTCTGAAAATGAAACACTAATGAAGAACAGAGCTAGAACCATGCTCATTATGGTTACAGCACCAGATCAGGCCTGTTTAAGGCAGATGTGTTCACCTGCTGGTGAGTGTAGATGAGTTCACCGCTGGCTGCTGCTCTGCTGGTATGCAGTGAGGCGTGAGAAAGCAGCAGTGGCTGTAGGGAAGGCTGGTGAACGAGGGCTGAAGCAGTGTGATCATACAGACCTCAAACATAGAGAACAGCCAGCACCCCCAGCGCTCAACTGAGCTACCATGGCAGTAATATTGCTGCTGTGGCGACTGCTGGCCTCGCCCGGCAGTGCTACCGTACTGGCTACCACAGTGTTAGCCACAGGGCATGGTGATGAGGTTCTGGTTCCTTCACATCTAAACACTAGTTAAAATGGGGTCTGCATCTTAAGGCCCTGAGGGCAAGGCTTGAGTCTCGTACCAGGCAGGGTCACAGGAAAAGCTACAGGAAACAGGATAGAGGTCATTTTATGCTACAGAGCCTTTTTTCACAGTAAAGAAGTTTTGATATTTTGGTCCCAGACTCCACATTGCTGCTATTAAGGATTCTATGCAGCCGATGGTGGTTTTTCCTTGTTTTACAGTGGGTTCTATATGACACCTAGAACGGGTTCCACTCTGTGTAAAAGGCAAGGCATCTTTTTCAGGCCTACACTGAGCCCTGTTTGGTAAGAGCACAGCCTGGAAGCCGCGGTTCTGATTTGCATATTGTCTCATTTCAGAGAAAAAAGTGAACCTCATATTATTATTCTATTCCTTGAACTGAGGAGGAGGGCGGCTGAGAGGAGGTCCTGGAGAACCATGCTTGTCTAAATCTGTTAGGGTATTGTCTCTTTTCAGGTTCTTTTGTTCTAACAATAGATTCTCAGCACAGCAGCAGAGGTTCTGCTCCCCCTGTCTGTCCTGTAGTGTATTACACTCCGTCAGAATGACCATATGAACACTGTAAAGCATTACCAGCCCTGATGGCATCAAACGTACCAACGAGTGAACCGATGGAGGAATCTATGCCTCATATGGTCTCGCTGGGTTTGAGCCTGTGTTTGCTTCCCTCAGCCTGTAGGATTAACTCAAACCCCCAGCAACATACGATCAGCCAGGAAGTCACTCACCCGGCCATAAGCCACCATAATGACCCAAAATCTACAATACACTCCTGAACATAGCTGTTCTGTGTTCTAGATATCCCACCACAAACACTGATTCAGTTATTAGAACGGAATCATGGTGGGAGTTTAGATTTATTTAAAATCTGTGAAAAAGCAGATCCATCCATCACATGATTAAACATTTTTTTTTGGATTTCTGATCAAACCAGTTTTTTATTGAGGTAAAGATGAAAGGAAACCGGAGCCATTTCCCCCTTTTAGCGTTATCATTATTACAGATAAACCCTCAGACCTGTGCAGCTCCACTAAGGGTTTGTGTATCAGAGAATGGATTTCAGTGCAGAGTAAACGCCAGCCCTGATTCTTATCATTACTGCTGTAGTGCTTCAGCCCTCCTGTGTCTTAACTCTCTGTATACTCCCCTTTTTATCCTAACAGCCAAAATGACCCTGACAGTCTCTGTACTCTGGAGAACAGCTTTCATGGAAGTCTGAACAAAGGTGGTGTTCCACTGTCTGTAATGTTGGGGTCACTCCAGGAAAAGTCAGTCAATTTCAAGCTGAAACCTGATGGAGGTTTATTTACAATCCTAAAGCAACACTATGTAGCAATATATATATATGCCTTAAATATGTATTTAATATGTAAACTATGAAACATACAGATTTGATGTGCCTTTATGTAAATAGTAATAGTTTATGCATTAAACCACTGTAATAGTGTGTATAGTGTATGGTAATGTGTATATATCTTTACTGCACATATAGTGTTATACTACTGTCAGGGACTATACACATAAGCTTTGCACTCGGCGTGCACCTGTCAAAGTGATGTGACAATAAACCTGATTTGATTTAATAAATCAGCAGCTTCAGGATCATGGTGCTGCTCCACTGACTGTATCAGGGAGGACAGCATCTCTAGCGTTGCTACTCCGGGCTCGGAGCGCTGCTACTCCGGGCTCGGAGCGCTGCTAACTGCACTATGGAGCTCTGGTGAAGCGAGCAGGACGGCGCTCTCCAGAACTGTGAGCGTAGCGCTGCGTAACCCATAGAGTCATATTAGTGTCCAATCCTGTAGTATTACTCTACCCCCTCAGTCCACATGCTGCTCTACCTTTCAGTGACGCTTCTGTAGCTCTCAGCTTGTCCAGAAATGCATGTGTACAGCCTGTCCTTTAGGGGTGGCTCAAAGCACAAATTACACTTCCTGACTGTAGGGGGAGCCCAATGCCAATTCTCACATACTGCTGCTTTAAGACTACAGAAGGGTTAGGCGTGGGTACGAATGCAGGAGTAAGAGGGGGCACGCTCTCTGCTGTGCTCCGCTGGGATTAAGTCAGCAGGTGTTCTGGCAGGTCTGCGACGCTGAGCTCTGGGAAAGCGTGCTAAGGCATAAAGAGTTTCCTTACCTTCCGATCATAGTAGAGTGCTGCTGGACAGCAGCCTCCAGGAGGCGTTCCAGGATGGTCCATTCTCCCATGGTTGGATACAAGAGGCGTTCACCGAGCACCTGGTACTGACTTGAGGGACCACTGACGTTCTCCTCGTGTTCCTTTGGTTCCCCTCTCCCCGGAGGTAGGGTGGTAGCAGCAGCAATGAATGGGAGAGAGAGAGAGAGAGGATGCCCAGCTCTACCGCAAGGTCTTAGGATTCGACAAGGTCCAAGCGTCCGTGTTGCTCATCACATTCATCTTCAGCCGGGCCGGTTCTTCTCAACCAGGCAGTGGTGAAAGTGTGAGGAGAAGAGGGAGGTAGAGGGAGCTGAGTCCTCCTGGCGCTGTCTTGTCCTGGGATGCCCCTTTACACCCCCTCCTCCCGTCTGCCTCACGTGAGTATCCTTGGGCGCTTCACCTGCACCACCCCGGCCTGACCTCACCCTCACCTGCTTGACCCCTCAACTGTCCACTCAACACACAGACACACGCTCACACACCAACCCGCAGCACGCTGCCTGTCTCTTCACCATTACCCACACACACACACAAATATACACACTCAAACACACACAGTCATCCGCTCTCCTTTATCTGTTATAATCCAGCAGGCACGTTTACCAGACAGCACCAGCACTGCATAATCAACCGCTTACACACACACATACACACACACACACTTACACTTACACACTGGAGATCTAACCAGGACGTTGTCAATTATGCATCATACACACATCTGCACGATCTCTCACACAGACACACAGACACACACACACACACACACTCCGCTGATCTTCCTCATCTGACCGTCTTTAACAGCGTCTATCAGACCTGCCTTCTGTCCTCTTCTCCATCCTGCACCTCCCTCTCTCTCTCTCTCTCTCTCTCTATTCTTCTTGCCTCCGGGTGCCTCCTCTCTCTCTCTCCCTGCCTTCTTCCTTCTGATCCTGCTGCACGAGCCTCTCTCTTCACCACGCTCGCGTGGCCTCGTGCTCCCGCCTCCCTCCCTCTCACTCTCTCCCTCTCTCTCTCTCTCTCTCTCACTCTGCCCCTCCTTCTCTGGTCCACTCAGCTCTCTCTATCTCTCTCTCTCTCTCTCTCTCTGTCTTTGTGAGCATGACTGTAAGAAGAACAATATAACCAAAACAACAGCTACAAAGAGCACTATATGGACAAAAGTATTGGGACAAGGGTATTAAAGAGCTGATCCTGCTTTTGTTGGAGTAACTGTCTCTACTGTCCAGATCTAGACTTTCTAAGAGATTTTGGAAGAGCATTGCTGTGAGGATTTGATTGCAATACGAGACAATAGCATTAGTGAGGTCAGGATGTTGGATGATGATCACCACCCCACCTCATCATCCCCAACTCCCCAACTCATCCGTAAAGTACTGGATGGAGCTCCTCCACAGAACACAGTTCTTCCGCTGCTCCACAGCTCCTCAATGCTGGGGGGCTTTATACCCCTCTAGCCCACGCCTGGCATTAGGCAGCATGGAGCCAATAGGGTCATGATGTGTATCTGCTCCAGAGAGTCCTATTCTATTGGCAGTACTTCTTCTCTACAGGGACTAGACAAGCTGTGTGTGTGTGCATTTGCACATCTGTGTCAGCAATGGGTGCAGCTTAAAGTAGCAGAATGCATTCATTAGAAAAGGAGTGTCCACAAACATTTGGACATGTAGTGTAACTGTGTCTCTTCCCTCCATTCTTTTCCTGCCTCATCAAAAACGTCCCTCCTTTCCTTTGCAGTCTCTCTCTCCTCCTGTCTGCCTCTCCGTGTCTGCAGGGCGGTTGTGAGGGAGCTCTCGGAGAACCGTGTGCTGTGTTTTCATGGCTCTGGTGATGGATTTGAACATTGGTGGCTGTATCTCCTCGGGGACGACTCCACTCTTATCTCCCAGTGCTCAGATACGTCCAGAATTTCCAAAGTGGAGACCCTGCACAACCAGCATTCCTGCACACCCAGAGCCAAACTGTACCCTCACAGACCCACAGGGCCTCGCTATACCACAGCGTGCAGAAGTATGAGCACCCCTGGAGAACAGAAATAACTACCAGTTGTTCAGTTCCTGTTTGGGTAAGAAGGTTCTTAGGCCGTCTTGCTGCTCTGCGCTTTTGAGGTCCATTCACAGATGTGTGATGATGGGTAGGTCGGGGGACTGTGAGGATAATGGCAGAACCTTCTGCTTGCTCCTCTTGAGGTGGTCCAGTGTGGATGTTGAGGAGTGTTTGGGATAATTGTCCTGCTGTAGAAGCTCCTCCTCTTTTCATCTGCAGCTGTTTATAGACTTCATCACGCAACAGAACATGTTTCCAAAACATGCAGTACGGGTCGGCAAGGCAAACAACGGACTCCCTCGCCCCTCACATCACTCCATCATCACCAAGCCAAATCCAGCTGCTCTGCCATAAATGACGGCAAAATTGGACCAATTCACAAACTCCAGACACGCAGAAATGAGAGCATGGCATGAAATTGCATGATTAGCATGTTTGATGGATCTGAACGACCAGATCTCACATAAGATCATGACTCTCAAAAAAAAACCACCATTAAAAGCCTGGATTCTAAGAAAAGGAACTGAACCTGACCCGAGCTGAGAGCTGAACCCTCCACCAGCCTAACTGCTCAGCCAGAGGACTGGACATCATGAGCTAGAAATAATATTGCTGTACTGTTTCTTATTCTGACCACCTGAACTCTGAACAGCCAGATCAGACAGTGAACCAGCTCTCCCACCTGCTTGAAGTTTGTCCTGCATCTCCCTGTTTATCTGATTGCTAACTCAGCCGGTACGCTAAATCCAACATTGCTAACAAGCGGCTGCTTTTATTATTGATACAGTAGAATACAGTAGAATACAGTAGCACACTGCGAACAGGGTTACGGCTGCCAGCCCCACAAAACAGCTTTGGGAGAATCCATTGAGAGGAACCAGGAGTCAAAAGGGCACTCTCTTCCTCTGGTCAACATTGGGGAGCAACATTAGAACCCAGTAGAAGAGAGCACCTTCTCCAGAGCCTGCTAAAGGTCCCTGAAGTTCTTTGTAAGCTAAATAAATATGAGCCACTGAATAAAAATAAAATAATAAAAAGTTTAGTTTTCCTGATTCCTGGTCTGGAAAGCTGCAGCAGGTCTGGAAGAGATGCAGCGTGTATGTGAAGTGTATGGAGTTTGGAGAGCGGAACAGTGTGATAGTGGAGATTTACAGATATTGTTCCAGCTGGATCTGGACCGGCGGGCTTTGAGCTGGACTTGGAGCAGGCCGAAAGGACGCCAAGTCACACGGAATGCAGTTTGTGTACATTACCCAAGTCTGTTCATCATCCAGTACGACACCAGCGCTGACCAACAGCCCCCAGCGTGTCTCCACACTTGAGAGCTCTGTGGCACCATGACCGCACGGTTTCAGGTCACTTCTGAACAAAAACGCAGCTCAAACAAACTGTACCGGTGGTTCCCAACTCTGGTTCTAGATTACTCCTGCCCTGATTCTTCTTTATATTGATCCTGATCCGACTAACCAGCTTAGTAACAAGCCTGCCCTGAGATAAAGTAGGGGAGACAGTCAAAGAGGCAGGGGCAGGGGCAGGGCACTCCGGGACCGGGCTCTCGTTTCTTAATCAGGTGTGGAACAGTAGAACAACTAAGAGACAAACAAACTCCCCCATCAGACACATCAGCACTACTGACAGAAAGATTGGCTCAGATTTAAAGATATAAAGGTTCTTTACACTCATTTCTTAGTCTTGGTTCTTCTATGGCATCACTCAACAAAGTCATTCACTTCTATTCACGCAGACCCAACAGCTTATTAACAGAGTTCTGGCCGCGTGGTGAGAACTTTGATTATCAGACTGGGTTGGATTTCTTGGTTTGGGGTGATGGACTGAAAGACTCTCTTTAGGTAAAAGATTAAACCCTGCCCGCCCCCTCCCCTCCCCCGGTTACATGATAATCAGCTTTGCCTCCTCTCTCTGTCCGGACTCACACGCTGGCAGAGGTAATTAAAGCTTAAGTTAATGGCTCAGAATCAATTACCCAGTCACTCAATAAACCCACTCCTGCTGGGTGGTACTGGACCCTAGAGTTCAATCAGCCAATCAGAAAAGCAGTGCTTAACCTTTAGAAAATCTGCTTCCTTTACAATCTGAAACCAAGTTCCAAACCTACTGACATTAATAACAGACGTATGGACGGCTCGTAGACGTCTGAGTCACCTGCACTCTGCTGTTGGTGTTCTTGATAAGAGGATGAGAAACAGGTCAGGAACACACCACTGCGTGAGGTGACTGAGGTGTATGTAAACCTTTGATCCACTGAAGATCTTATGTTTTTGAAATGACCTCCGTTAATCATGTTCTTTTTTGTGTATCTGAGAAAAGCTGGATACAAAAAAGCTGATCCTCTCCACACAGACACACAGGAGCACCAGGACTGCTCCTAAACATTCACACAAAGTTAATGGAGCTACTTACACTACATGTCCAAATGTTTGTGGACACCCCTTCAAAAGAATGCATGCTGCTAGATTGCTGACACAGATGTGCAAATTCCTCAGCATTGAGGAGCTGTGGAAGAACTGTGTTCTCTGGAAGGATGGTGGAGGAGCTCCATCCAGTACTTTTGGGATGAGTTGGGGGAGATCATCCAACATCCTATTCTCACTAAGGCCTTTGGTGCTAAATACAGTCAAAGTCTCACAGCAATGCTCCTCCAAAACCTAGTAGAAAGTTGTCTTCTCTGGCCAGCAGACACAAACTCTTAATACTCTTGATTTCAGAAGAAACTGTGACAGAGTAGCTGTCCCAATACTTTTGTCTACATAGTGTAGGTCACTGAGAAACAGCATTTTATTAGAATGATTTATAAGAGAGCACATGTTCATGAGCTTGAATACGAACAGTTGGGAGGAGAGGATTCATTTACTGAACAGGTCGTTTCCTTGATGGGGTCTGTGTGCAGCTCCAGCTGGAGAGCGTTTACCTCCTCCACTTCTGAGCAGATAATGGAATATTGATCTCCAGATACAATGAAGGGGCACGAGAATAATATGGGACGGATTTGACTGATTAAAGCAGCAGAGAGAATGACAGGCAAAACATCTGCAAAACACTGTATCAGAACTTTGTAATTATTATTAATATGCACATACATTTATTATCTGTGTTTCAGATCTGGTGAACAGGCAGCTGCACAGCCACTTTTCATCAGTGGTCTGCAGGTAAGGAATTTACCATATAGAAGTCCTGAAGTGTGAAAATACTCCACTGTATTAATGACCATTTCAAAACAAAGTGAAAATCGTAAGCGACTCTCAGAAGAGTCCGACCCGGACGTACAGAATTAGATATCAGACGTTAATCTCCTCCTGTATTGTGGTAGGCCATTTCCACACTGATGCACGTCGGCCACAATCTGCAGCTTTTAGTGAAAAGGATCAAAGCCACAGACCGGCCGGGTTCAAGGGCTGGGGCACTTAGCTTTGACACAGGCTTTTTAAACTGAAGAGCAAGACCGGCAAATCTGTTCCCGACCGTACCGATCTCATATCACTGTACAATGATTCAGATCACAGGAGGCAGCTGGGAGAAGAGAGACTGAGGTGTTCCTGAAGGTTGAAGGCTTTCTGAAACGGGTAAGGCAGTTCGGTCCCGAGTGCCTTGTGCATTTGTACTTTACTGCAGGACGTCTCCATATCCACTCATACACTGATACCAGCACAAAAACACAGAAGGGGCCGATCACCCTCATCACTTTATTTCTTTAAAGGCTCTCTTCTCCACATATTTCACCTTGTGTTTCCTCTTGAACCTGTAACCAAAAAAACAACTTTTAAACTAAACAGATTTATAAAAAATATATATATCCTAACATCTCTACAGTATATTGAACATAAATATAGCGTGCTGAGATCTACTTTAAAGGGGAAGAGTCTTACTTGGCTCGCTCTCTGGGTTCAATGAGGTTCCTCTTCTGTAGGCTCTTAAACCGATCTTTGAGAACACTGCCCTCTGGCTGCAGGACAAAGATTATTAATTAGACACCAAAATGAAAGACATGCCATAGACTTAAACATTATTTAATTACCAAATAATCAAATTATACACAGCAAATAATTACACATGTAAAATGTAGATTCTTAAAATATTCTAAACTGAACAGCTGTCTGTCAGAAGGGTCGTTTGTGGTACAACAATTTCAGGCAGATAATGGTAACCTCTGCATCAGACATTTGGTGCTTGAGGGTACTGATCTGTTTAACGAGTGTTGATACTGGAGTACAGTACAGTCAGTGCTAATGTTGAAATCAGTCCTTCCTTCTCTACACTAAAACAGTGTCTGTGGTTGTTTTTCTGTGGAGTTTTGGGGTTTTCCTGTTCAAGCACACCCAATTCAACTCCCCTACTAAACCGTTTAATTCACAGGAGAGTGGAATCAGGTGTGCTCGAGCAGGGAAAGCGTGAAAGGATGCAGACATCCAGTCCTCCATGAGCAGAACTGCCCAGCACTACCTAGCGCACCTCCCACAATGTAAGGAGTGTGTCAGCAGCACAGACAGACCTTGAGTGTGCGGAGAGACCCTGCAAGCTCATCGCTCAGCTGCACGTCGAGATCAGGGGCTTGAAACCTGCAAAAAGCACACCCCCCACGTCAGGATGGACAAAACACTTCAGCCAAAACGTTCCAGAGAGCATCCAGATACTTTAAGGTGAACCCAATGCAGACATTAGCAAATCCAGTGCTCCCACATCTCTATAGCAACGCTGAGGAACAGGAGCGCCACACCAATTTAAAAATCAAGCTTTGGGACAAAGGCGTAAGAGGCGCCAGCACCAGGCTGTGGAACCGTTCTCTACAGTAGAACCTGTTACTGCAGCATATAAACACAGTTCGTTCCTCTGCAGGTGCCCCCAGACTTTTGGAGGCAGAACTACGGTTCCCAAAACTCGTTAATTACCAAATCTAAAGACACCTGCTGGTGTTTCGTTAAATTTGTATACATTTTAATTCCCTGTTGCTGTCGACAACTTCATATAATAAAGTGACTCCAAAAACCTGAACGGCACCAAAAGATGAGCAAAAGCACAGATACTGACTTCAGCCTGCCCAGGCGACGAGGCAGCGCTTTCTGAGCCTCCTGCCGGGTCTTGCGTTGGATCTGCCTCATCTTGGTCTTCTGCTCCCTTTTCTTCAGCTCCAAATCAATAGAACGCAGCTTGAAAAGCTGCTGCCGGCTGTCAATCATCTTCCGCGCCGCTGCCTTCTGCAGTTCCTGTTGTAGCAACAAACATCACCAAATTCAGACCGAGGAGCTGCAGAGACGGTTCGCCTGCGCTTACTCTCTCTGCCTCATTACCTTTATCCTTTCGTCCTTCTCCCTCTTCCTCTGTCGCTCAGTTTTCTTGTCCTGCTGCGCCGTTGGGCCGACAGCTTCATCTTCAGCATCTTCTACCAGACCCGCCGTTTCCTGTACTGGCTCCTCCTCTTCCTCAACCAGCCCTTCAATCTGCTCTTTAAAGGTGCTCTCCTGCACACAAACATACACAATGAGAAAGAGAGCACTAGAAAGCTGCCATCTCTGCCTTACGAGAGATGAAAGTGCGAGTCTGGAAAGCTGTACAGCTCGATGGAAAGACGATGAGATGAATCCACAAGCTTCTCCAGGTTCCAGACATTAAGGAATGTTTAACATTCCCTTTACTATCAATAGAACCTCATAACATCCTTTAATATATTAGGATATGTATGGGGTCACAGTAACATGTAGCAGCCAATAAGAAGGAAGGTGAACTGCTGGAGGCTGAAGTTTCTTCAAGAAAGTGAAGGAATCATTCAAACCACACCAGTTCTACAGTGCAGGAGCTCACTGCTCAACTACAGCTAAAACCAGACACTGTACACATGTGTAAGAGTCAGACCCAGGAGTCAGATTCAGGAGTCAGGGGACTGGATCTTTAGCGTTGGAGTTTATTCATGTGCAGACAGAACTTCATGCATAGTTTAGCTGATCACGGTCAGTCTAGTCCACAGAATGCATATGGTCAGGGTTTAAGTACACTGAGGTTAGGAGGAGATTAAGGACGGGTAAGTGGGGGATGAAGGTGATGGTACTTGGCCCATCAACATTAGGGGGTTGACTGTCATCACCTTGGGGGGGGTGATTGTATCACCTTACAGTTGAGACTTCAAAGGATCATACAAACAAGGGGGTGGGGGGGGGGGGGGGGGGGTGTCTACCCTCTGCAAAGAGTAATCTCCATAGAGACAATAGGACTAAGATGACCATTTGCTGACTCTATATGGCCGAGACCAACATTTACATTTAGGGCGTTTAGCAGACGCTCTTCTCCAGAGTGACTTACAGAAGAGCTTCACCGTTTACTGAAGAACCTCAGCTAGTTTAAAATTCAAAGATCCTCTAATCTTAGACTCTACTAAAGAAAGTAAGGAAGTAAAATGTTAGAAAGGGGCACATTTTCCCTCAAATGCACTCACTTGTTGGGAAAGTGTTTACAGTCTCGGGTTTACCTGAGTCGCAAGCTCCCGCTTATTAACTGCAAGCTTTCTATCCAGCTTCTGCTCTGCCTTCAGCTTCGTCACCTCAACCTCATGGGCCTCCAGAAGCAAAGCCTAAAAGAACACAGCACAAACCCGTTACACACCAGTTCTAAACACTCAAACACAGCCGACTGACCAGCAGCGAGGGAGCTAGCAAGCTGGTCTCTTCCAATATAACACCAGGTTACCTGGTGGGAAAAGAAGTCAGGATTGTAGGAGCCTCCTGGGCCGATGACTTCAACAGCAGGAAGAACTGAAGGCTTCTCGTTCATCTTCTCTGGTCTCTGCAGGAGAAAATACTGGTCTGAACTGTGGTACAGAGTTGATGCTTGTAGGAGATGAAATCCTGAGCATTTACCAACAAATCTACTTTAGTCAAACTAAATATGGCAGCTTTCTACGTTTTAACATTTCGATTAAATCCAAAAGGCTATTCTGACAGACTGTAGCCACAGGAGGTGCAGGGAGGCTCAATATGGCTTCTGTATTGTTGCTGGATTATTTTTTAGATAAGTACTAAAGTTTTTGCTTATTAGAAAGTTTCCCCACAGTTCTCACCTTAACCAGCTTCTTCTTGGTCTGTTCAAGGTAGTAAGGGTCTGCGGTCTCTGGGCCTGTAAGACACGCTGTTCGTCACCTTCAGATCAACTAAAGAGCTAAACTACGGTTTACTGATTAAAGACAAGCTCCTCAAGCTAAATTAGAGTTACTCACTGCCTGCACTCCAGAGGTCATAGAAGTTCCTGTCTGGGTCTTTACTGACTGCCGGCTTCTCCTTCACAGGCGCCTTTTGGAGACGTTTCCCTCGCCGTGGCAAAATGCCCATGTCTGCCAGCTTCTGGGCCTTCTGGGCCATTCGACGTTCTTTCTTGGCATTGGGACGCTGATAGGCCAGGATACTGGACAGGAGAGGAGACCGAATAAGGACATGTATTAGATACTAAAACACGTCACTAAACCTTAGTCCTGGATCCGGTTAAGATTTGCCTGCGCTACACTTTTCCACTCCAAGCACCCGTAACCCAGCCGATTTTCAGATGGACAGGATTAAGCTCAGTAGCAGTACAGAGCAGGAAGACAAATCCAACACTGATCGATTGGATCTTATAATCAATATTACAGGTATGGGACTTCCTGCTTTTAGTCACCAATTAACTGAAAAATATAACAGCATGAGATCGCCCTCAGATCCTAAAGAACCGTTCACACAACAGTCCTCCAGGTCCCAAAATGTTGTCTTCACATTCCCAAAGAAATACTGGGAGCGCAAGGATGAGATCATCACCGGGCACAAACCTCCCAACAAACCCCAGTTCAAATATTGAGCCTTTCCACTCTGCAGCACGGTGCGGCACAGGGCTGGGACTGGGTTCGGGCTATTGGCTGTGTTTGAGGGATAAAACCACGTTGACACCCAACATGGGTCTGATCAGTCAAATCTGCTGCAGCCCAACAGCAGAGCCTTTTCAAAAGCTCTTAATCAGACATTACAGCTTCATATTAGAACTCAGCTCTGAACCGGACTGGTTATCGGTCCGGTCGTCTATGACGCTGCCACGCTCTGCCCAGTGGAAAGTGCTGCTGGTGTACATGAAGGGCTGCTTACTCTTTAGGTGGTGCAACATTGGAACTAGGCTGTAGAATTAAATCTATCCGAAGCGGCTTGGCGTCTTTACCCTTCTTTCGGCTGGGACCTAGAGAGAGAGAAGACCAGACACTGATGACCAGGTGATTCGCAGTTAAATATCAAGACTGTTTCTGTGTCCCTCCTGAAACACACACCTGGCTCGAGAACACTTTCCTTATTCCCAGTGTCCACAAAGAAGAGGCTGTCGTCTGTTTTGTCCGCTATCAGACCTCTGTGGAAAAAGATGGGAAAGTACCAACAATTAAAAAGACTGTTCTGACCTTCACACGTTAATTACATCATTAATATAGTCAGCATAGCTGGTGTATTACACTGACATTGACTGTATAAGGAAGTAGGTATGAGGAATGTGCTGAGTGCAGCAATGTTTTGAATATGCAGCCAAAAGGCAAATTAATTAATAGAGTAATAAGTGGTTCGTATGAGATATCTAATGCAAGGACACAGTAATAGCAATGTTATTATTAATTATTATTACTGTATAATAATAAATAGAAAAGGCTAAAAGCTCCCACAGGCTTTTTAAAACCACGTGACCAACAGACCCCTAACGCACGTGGCACGTCGCTTGAACGTCTCTTCCTCTAAATGCTAATAATTCCTATCTATCTATCTAACCTTCATTAAACACTGCTGTGTAAGACTCCAGGCTGGGTTTTATCTTCTAGAGAAAACTCTGCAGCTGTGAGGAAGGTCTGCTCACCCCGCGGCTCTCTCTTGGAGCCTCACGTCGTCCAGAAACTCCTCCACCTCGGTAATGTCGCTGAATTTGTTCCAGTTCTTCTTCTTGTTTTTGTTTACCCGCTTTCTGCGGCCGACGGCTGAACTCCGACCGTCCGAATCCGCCTTTAGGGGAATGAAGCCCGGCTGGGAAGCCGCCACACGCCTGTGTCTCCTCGCGGCCGCCATGTTCTCGCCCGGGAGAAGGCGGGGCGACGAGGTGTGTGGGCGGACCTTCGCTCTGAGCCCCGCCTTTATATCGGAGACGTCACGGCCGTTTCCCACATAACCCGCTAAACCCTTTAAACCCTTCAGTTAGTCCTGACTGTCTGAAAGCTGGATTTCTCTGCAGTAAATCCTGCACCTGACTGTATTTTCTCATTTATGTAGTAAATAATTATTTATTTAATGTTTTATAGATTCATGTGATTTTTTTAAAACTGTTGTTGTTATTATTTAGGACTGATGTTGCCGAGGGCTTACTCTACTGCTAAGTGCTGAACATGAGATTACTAATGTACAGTTTTCTGTGTTTGTGGAGTAAAATAAAGAGTCAAATGTTTAGCGAATAAAAATCTACACCAAGTAATATTTCACCAAATTGTTAATAACCGCTAAATGAATATCCCAGTTTATATTTGATCACCTACATAAAGCTGTATAAGAAAATAAACAGTAAAGTCCCTGACCCTTCAGACCTGCTCACTGAAGCTCCTGCAGGCAGGGGGCGCTGAGGGGGCGCTGAGGGGGCGTCTGATTCAGTCAGACCTGAAGACGAAGAGGAGGGGAGGGGGGATCCGCCATCACACACATGTCCGGAAGTGGAGAAGTTGAGAGTGGAGTTTAATGAAAGCGGAGAATAAACAGAGAGTGTTTCACTGTTCCTGCAGCCTTACCTCACTCCTGCTCCGGCTTCTATTCCGAGAAATACCAGAGACATTTCCCACAGTGGAGCTCCGGCAGACCCTCTGTTTACACTAGAGATGCTAGCTGGCTAACTGGGTAGCTAACTACTGCAGCACCAGTCTCAGATACTGGAGGACCAGTCTCTCCAGTTTAACCAGTTAATCTAAGAGTTATTGCAGCTATGATGTTATTTTGAAGAATCATTTCTGTCCAGGATCCTTTAATAGTTATAATAAGCCATCAACACAACAACCTGCAGTGCCTTTATTTATCTAAATACTTTTAAAGTGCATGCATTTTAAGCTGCATTTGTATTTGAATAAGATGTCAGATGTTTCATATTTCTACAGATGTACTTTGTCCACCCTTGGGTGTGTGTGAATTACCTGCAGCGTTGACCTAAAATAGTGTCTTCTTCCTGACAGCTGTGCAGCAGAGTGTGTGGAGGCCAGTGGACTTCAGCTGAAGCACAATGAGCCTCTCAGTGCATGAGCTGCTCCTCTGCTGCCGGGGGTTAGAGAATGATAAGGCCACAGAACGGAAGGTATTGGTTTACTGATTTCTCTGCTCCAAACAGTGGAGTGATAAACATGAGCTGTCTAGTTTAGTGAAGCTCAGACTGACACCCCTGCACTTTTCGTATTGATCTATTAATCTGAAAGAACCCGAAGAAAGATTACTGATCATTGAACGCTCCATTACAGAAAGAGATTGATCGCTTCAAGAGGCTTCTTCGAGACCCTGAGACGGTCAGGGAACTCGACCGTACTTCTTGTAGAACCTCTAGGAACAACACCCAGCTCACTTGGGACGCTGTGTTCAGGTTAGCAGTAATGATACTGGTCAGCTGTCAGTTCTGCACAATCTGTCTGTCTGTCAGATAAAGTCCTGATGTGTTCTTTTCTAAATGACTTGACTCCAGGTTCTTGAAGAAATACCTTCAGAAGGAGACGGAGCTCCTGCAGTCCAGCAAAGCCAATGTGTCGGCCACCACGCAAGCGAACCGGCGGAAAAAGATGCAGGAGATCAGCAGCCTGATCAAATACTTTGTGCGATGTGCCAACAAACGTGAGGCTTGAGTTTCTTCAGTTTTCAAGACGTGTGTTCCTGTAAAGAGCTTCTGTTTCAGAGAACAGAAATCTGCCCGTGATCTGTTGCAGAACCTGATCGTATTTGTTGGCCTGTTTTTTCATACTCTACAGTTTTTTTTCCTATTCTACAGTTTCTGTTGGTATTCATGTGGCTGTATCCTGGTTTTCCTTCAGGAGGTCCGAAGCTGAAGTGCGCAGATCTCCTGGCTCATGTGGTGGAGGTTCTACAGAGCTCCTTCAGCTGTGCTGCTTATGGAGAAGATTATAGCAGCATGCTGCTGAAGAACATCCTCTCCGTCCGCAAGTACTGGTGTGAGATCTCCCAACAACAGTGGCACAGTGAGTGCGCCGAGTCATGGTTTCTTTCAGACACACACACACAAACGTACAGTGAACTCTGTAATGATTGGATAGACAGTTTTTGCTCTACAGCTAACATTATTTATTTTTTATTTTAAGTGAATTTGGTGAAAATGAACTTGTGAATAAAGGAAAGATTACATTTATATTATTTAAGAAGACCCAGTGTGTCTTCTTAAATAAATAAAAAATAAACATTTAATTATTTTTTTAAAATAATAATAAAAGATAAAAATACATTAAAATTCATATTTCTGCATCTGAAGGTAACTTTGGAAATGATGTAGCTTTATGTGGTTTAAGCCTTTCTATTAGCTTCTCCATTTCTGATGTTGTCTAGGCCTGTTGGAGTTGTATTGTGGACTCTTCACTGGGTCCTCTAAGCCCATCAACCGGGTTCTAGTCAGCAGAATTATCCACACTGTGGTTCAAGGATGTTGTCTTCAAACCGAGGGATTAACACACACACTCTTCAACTTCTTCTCAGCAGCTCTGAGTAACACCAGGTACTGAAGCGGCGTTTTAACTTTTTTAAAATTGTTTTTATTGTGATAAATTTTAGTATCTTCAGTATTTCTGCAGGGGTTATAAGGTCACATTTAAACTCCAGTTCTTCATAATTTCATTTATTTATGTGTTTTCTTTATGTTTTGTTTGCATTTTTCACTTTTTTCAATGTAGCTGCTTTTTTTGTTTTGGATGTTCAGAAGTTCTCGATTGAACATTTATAAACTCAAGTGAAAGTGTTAGTTTAGGGTTAGAGCTAAGGTCTGCAGGGTGTCTGTGATCCAGGACCAGGATGGAGAAGCCCTGCATTGTGCCGTTACCCTGACCAGAAACGTGTGGGCTTTTCACAGGGAGGAGAGGCAGCTGACTGTGCTGGAGCACCTGATCTCCGCACTGAATGTGTTCCTGCGCTCGGTGGCCATAAATTGTAGGAGACGGGTGTGTAGACTGGGAGAGGAGCTGCTGCCCTCTATTCTTTATGTGTGGAGCCAAAAGAGACCCAGTTCCACTCTGAAGGAGGAGATGGTGGAGTTCTTTAACTTGCAGATGTGTGTTCATCATCCTAAAGGAGCCAAGACCCTGGAGACGGGTAATGATGCTGCTGAATAATATCTTGATGAGATGCGGAGTTTGTTGGTGTTGAATAGAGTTTGACATTTTTGTAGTTAACGCCACAAATACTGAGACCATGAGAAGCAAAACCACTGATCACCAGCCGTGCGCTTTAGTATAACGAAGAACAGTGCCACAGCACGTTCTGAAGCAGGGGTCAAGTGGCTGCAGGTCTTTTTTCCAGTCAGGCTGAAGAACAGTTGGTTGATCAGACAGATGATCAGTCGCAGTTTTTAAACTGTTCTTTCTCATTGGTAATGGAAGCCTGCAGCTGCGCTGGCCCTCTCTGAATAAGATCCCTGAGACTAGAGTGTTCATGTCGCTATTTAGCTTCGTGAAGGCCTTTCTCGTTAACTGCTGAATTAAAGCTCTGTATTGTGCTCTGAAGTCTGCAGTGATGTGATGTGTCTCTTGTCTGTGCTGGTGCAGGTGCTCATGCAGAAGACTGGTCAAAATGGCAGAGTCTCCTCTACAACCTCTATGATGCTCTAGTAAGTGAGATTAATCAGATCGGCAGTCGAGGAAAGTACGCCACAGGAGCTCGTCACATTGCCGTTAAAGAAAACCTTGTTGAGCTGACTGCGGACATTTGCCACCAGGTGAGCAGTGGCTTCCCCATCTCAGTCCCGCACCTCCAGTGCCACACGAATCCACCACTGTGTCAAATTCAGTGAAGCACCTTGTGACTCTTCATACAGGTGGAAAGTTGTGTTCAGTCAGCAGGGTGGTCTTTACCGCTGTCGGTGGGTTTAGTGCCATGTGTTAAGACTGTATCTCTAACTGTTTCCAGCTGTTCAGTCAGGACTTGCACATTGTGGAGGTACGAGGCCTACAGAGAGACAGCCCGCAGAGCAGCAAGCGCAGACGCGTGGAGCTGGGGTGGGAGGTCCTCAGAGACCGTCTGCAGCCCCATCACAGTGACTTTGACATGATTCCATGGTAACGTTTCAAAATGAGACGATGAGACTTTTGGTTTTGAGGGGGAACAGGGGTGTTGAATTCGACTCCCGGGGTGAGGCCTAAAGACATCGCTCTCTGCAAACATGTTGACCCCAAGCTTCAGGTTCCGTCCCTGAATTCCTCTGTCTTCTGCGTCCGTAGGCTACAGGTGACTGCTGCTCTGACCTCCAGGTACCCCTCCATGCTTCCAGCTCATGAGCTGCTTCCTCTGCTCTCCCTGCTGTGTCAGCTGCTGGGTGAGCAGCAGCGGCGTGGAGAGAGGGGACCCTATGTGCTCCGTTGTCTGAAGCAGGTGGCCCTCTGCCAGGCCGCTAGCTCCGGAAGCTCTGAGACTCAACAGGGTGAGCTCGACCGGCTGTGGAGCAGAGTGTGGGCCATGGGCGTGCGGGGGGTCAGCTCAGCTCAGACTGAGGGCCTCTGTCTGGAGCTTCTGCGCACCATGGTGCAGTGTTCTCTAGTTCCTGTGGATAGAGAGTTCTGGAAGCTCTTCTCTGCTGCTGTCTGCAAGCCTTCCATGTGGGTCCTTTTGTTGGCACCATTTTCCTTCATCACATTTGGATATAAGTCATTTTAAAATCCAGTCTGGAACTGGAGGAACTGTGTACACACACACACACACACACACACACACACACACACACACACACAGGTGGACGAGTAGGCAATAAGAAACACTTTTGGATTTTCTTTTTCTTTTTTAAAGTTAAGTGGATTTTGATTATAGAGATTATTGATCATATTCTGTTTTAACATTTAAGACTCAGTTCTGTCATTAGATTCATTTAAAAAATCATCTTCACATTTGTTTGTTGGTGTTTAGTAAAATTTGATTTGTTAACATTAAAGTGTTTTCCTGCTTTGCTCTCTTCTGTTGTCCTCCAGTCTTTCTACCCTCAGCCTTGCGCAGGCCTTGAGTAAGTGCTCAGTCCCCAAGAGTTTGCACAACAGCAAGCTTTCCTCGCCTCTGCTGCTCGAGGCTGGAAGACCTCAGTGTCTGAAGGAGAGCATCATCGACTGGCTTCTGATGAACGAACAGAGTGATGATGTAGAGGATGTCAGGCATCACCCTGCCATCTGCAGGTCCATACTTCTAACTTCACCCTGAAATGATTAATTATGAGCAGTTTGTACTGAGAGCTTTCTTCTTTCTGGTTGAGATGAAACTCATGAACAGCTGAGACCCCTTAAACCCTAGGTTTATGTGGGAACAGTTTGGTTTACCTTGTGGAGTCCCACAGGGTTCTAATGTAGGACCCATTCAACTGATGTTAAATATGCAGTTACAAGAGTGAAGAACTGAAGTGTACATACAACCCCTTCATTTCTGTAGTCCACCTCCTCGAAACACCACATTATTGTAAAACAACATTCATTTATAGGATTTTGTCATTTGTGGTGTGTGGGGTTTTGTTTATTGTTTATTTATTTACTTTTTTTGTCTTTGTTAGAGATTTCCCACTAAACCTTATTCCAAGAATTCTTGTGGCTTTGACCCTGAAGGACACCATGGGAGGAATGGTATTTTTGATGGACTCTCTTCAGCTTCAGTGGTGAGTGTTTCTTTTTATCAGTGCAGGACAACATGTAGTGGTCTTTGACTTCTTTGGTCCTATTACTCTGTATATAAAGATTTAAGACCAGGTGTGATCCAGTTCAATACAGTCAAGACTTTGACCTTTTCTCTTTGGTCTGTTCTCCAGCCTCTGTCCTCCAGAGCAGCCAGTAGCAGCAGAGTCGAAAAGGATCTTGCGTGAAATCGAGGCTCTTTACCTGCAGTTCAGTTTTGATGACCCGGCCTCCCTCACTGCGATCAGAGCAGGCAGGACCTGCAGGAGAACGGCTCACGGTCCATCGGTGCTCTGAAGACTCGTCTGGAGCAGAGCCTTCTGTCTGTCGCAGACCACCTGCTGAACTCCTACTCTCCTGATGTGAGTTGAGTAAAATGACATTTTTTAATATTTAACACAGATCCAGCAAAACTGCTGAATAAGAGACTGGATTTCAGAACCCAAAGCTGTTAATGATATAAATAAAGATATATTATAGTAATTTCTGTTTGATAAAGAATTTGAAACTGGTAGCTGTATTTAACTGTGTCCTTGCTTCCTGTAGGCTGATGAGAGTGTGTTTAAAAGTATTTCAGATTTTAAATAAATAAATTTAATTAAAAGATTTCTTTATTTATATTTTTAAATGATGAATCTGTTATTGATTTCTATACTACCCAATCATTCAATAAAACTTTGTTCAAACATAAAGTTTCCAAAGAAGGTTTAAAGACTGAGGCACTAATATATGATGCGTTAGCCTGAGACAGCCAGCGTTCCCCAAGGCAGTCCGGATAGGTCTGATTCTGCATGCGGTTGATATAGCTCCTCTTCTTCTGGACTTCTGGACAAAGCCTACTCCATCACATATTGTTGTCCAATGTGTTTGATTGAGTTCTGCTTCTATCCAATCAAAACAGTACTTTTAGTTGACATACCCACATCCAAATCTGCTTCGATGGCATTTTAAAAAATCTGCTCACATCCTCAAACCTAAGATATCGACATGCTCTTGCCAAGCACTCGCCTCTCTTTCACCCCCGGTTGCTCGTGCAATTTTTAAATGCTTTTATATAAATCTATCAGAATTTCTGCTTCTCTGTGTAAGGCTGATTGATTCTGTGTTGGTTTCCGTAGAGCTCGGTCACTCCTCCTGCATACATGGTGCACTGTTTAGGGCTGCTTACTGGAGTCCTGGGTGCCTTTGTCTGTGCTGGAGTGGTCACTGAGGAAGATGCCGCCCATAGCTCTCTGTTTCACAAAGCAAGGTAAGACCAGCTCAAACCGCCAGCGTCCTCCTCTACCTCTGCCTTATCTGTGCTGTTGGAGTCGAGTAAAGGGTAACTTCACTGCCTTCTGCTTGGCAGACTGGGGTTTAACTCCACACCTGGGTAAACAAAAATAAACTATTCGTTTTGCTCCCTCTTCTACATTCAGAAATGCCTTCAAAAATCTCCAGAAGTTTCATCACTGGAACTCTGTTGTGTGTCGCAGGGTTCTGCGATGATTTTTAAAGCTTTCTCCATTACTTGCAGGCTTTAGCCCAGGACTTCACGAGTATGTGTCCTCTGCTAAGAGCAGGTTTTCTGAGGATGAGACTCTTTCCACTCTTAAATCTGTGACGCTGTTATGCTCAGGAAGTATTACCATGAGCATTAAGGTAAAGCTCAAATATCACTTTTATAACAATATCAAAATCAGTATGTTGTTAATTCTAAAGAGGAGGGGCTTAAAAAGTCTGTTTCTCTCTGGCAGGACAGCGTCTCTACCGTTTCTCGCAGTTTGTTCATAAAGGCTTTACCTGGTAGGCTTCTCACGAACTGTCGGACATATGCAAGCTCATGGTAAGTCACTGCAGGTAGGTTTGATTGAGTTTAGGGCTGCAGCATTTATTTAATTATGCCTGTTGTTTGATAATAAATATAATTGATGTTAATTAACCTCCTCGATTAAATATATTCCATATGTAAGTAGCAGCGTGCACGTCTGTAAATTTCACAACTCGTATTAGTTGTATTTCCTGTGTGATAGTGTGTGTATAGAGAATGTTAATGTGTGTATAGTGTATATTTTGTTTAGAATTTTATTCTGAGCTATGCTGGTGTTAAAATGCTGTTTAATGGCTTGGATATGATGACGGCTTTAATAGTGCTGTCACACTGCTCACCTTAAAGGATCAGAATCAGATGCTGGTTGTAGATTCTGTTGCAGAGTTATGGAAGGGAGTGAACGTGTTCCTCTTAAACCTACAATAGAAGTCGTTCAGGTCGTCAGCCGGGAGGGGGGGGTATTCCGTAATTACCGTGTTGAAGACCTCTCCACACTGATCAGGGACGTTGGCTGAGAGCTGATTTTTGGTGTTCCTGGCCTTTTTATACAGATTCCTGTCTGCATTTCTGTAGGCCTCTGCTTTAGTCTGATGTAGACTTAGTTCAGTTGTGAACCAGGGCTTAATTACTGCATGCATGTGCAGAAGTCCTGGTTGCCACACACAGTCTCTCACCAAAGCTGATGTAAGAGTGTCACAGTGTCAGTCAGTACCTCCAGGTTGTCCGCAGCAGTCCCGTCGCGTGTTTTGTTGATGTATGGATTTGCTGCTCTCTGTAGCTGAATAACTCTGGGAGAAGAGAGAGTGAGAGTGATCCCACTGATGACCCTGGAGATGACCAGAACCACCCCACCTAAACAGAGGAGAACCCTCAGGAGGACTTTGATCTGCTTGGTGATAGTGAAGAGCTCATCACAGCACAACGGAACACAGAAGCCTAACGGGGACTCCGCTGATTTCCAGCAGGGCTTAGGTAAGTGTTCTACTCTCAGATTACAGATGTGATGATTTCAGAAATCCGTTATCTTTAATATTCAGTGTCGAGTTCAGATTCAGGATTCTGTGGGATATTTGAATGATTCAGATTTTCTTATTTTAATTTTGTTTTTATTAATATTAAATTAATATTCGTTACTAAAATGTTAAACATGTTTATTTAGAAGCGAAGAGTTCTCTCTCCTCGGACCTGCTGACCGA